>NW_019154118.1:19219076-19311204 GCF_002288905.1 Enhydra lutris kenyoni
TTTCACTGCCATAAGCAAACATACAGGAAAGGCAGATCAAAAATGTACAAAGCTAGTAAAATATTAAAGTACTAATGTTAATTTTATATATAATTAGTTGTCCTACACATGGAAGAGGGAGTAAAAATGTAGTTCTTTTAGAATGTGTTTAAATGTAAACAACAGTCACCTTTATAGACTGCTATATATATGATATTATATAAACATAGTAGCCACAAATCAAAAATGTATAAAAAAGGAATCCATGCATGATAAGAAAGGAAAAGAATGACCAAACAACTAGAATAAAATTAACAGTATGGAGTGTTTATTACATTTAATTATTAATAAGTATGTGCTTATTGCCAATCAGAAGACCTAGGGAGACTGAATTAAAAAGAAAAAAGACCCACCTATATGCTGTCTGTAAGAGATCCACTTCAGACCTCAAGACACATACAAACTAAAAGTAAAGGAAGTGATGGGAAAAAGAGCCAGCATCTCTATACTTGTATCAGATATAACGGACTTTAAAAGAAAGACAACAGCATTACACAATAATAAAGGGATGGTTCAAACAAGAGGATATAGAACAATTATAAGTACCTACACACTTAACAGACATAAAGGGACTTGCGGTCATACACTACTAATAGGGAACTTCAACAGCCCATTCCCATTAAGTAGTGACTTTGAATGACACATTAGACCAGATGAACTTAAGGTGATATACACAGAACAGTCCATCCACAAAAGCAATATACACATTCTTTTCAAGTGCACATAAAACACTCTCCAGGTAGATCACACATAGGAACACAAGTAGATTGAAATTATATCAAACATTTTTTCCAAACACAACGGTATGAGAAACTAGAAAGCGCACCAACAGGCTATACTACACAACCAGTGGGCTGATGGAGAAAACAAAAAGTAAATTAAAAAACACCAGGACACAAATAGAACTAGAAATACTATGGTCAGACATCTTTGGGACACAGCAAAAGCAGTTTCTAGAGGGACATTTATGGCCATAGAGGCCTACATCAAAAACAAGAAAAATATCTAACCTAACACTTAAAAACAAAACCCAAGATTAATAAAAGGAAATAATAAAGATCAAAGTAGAAACAAATGAAAAACAGACTTAACCACAGAAAAGATAAAGAGCTAGTTATTTGAAAAACCTGATAAATCTAGTCAGACACATCACGAGAAAGCGTAAATGAAAGACAAAAAATAACAGCACAAAAATAAGGGACTACTATGAAAAAAGTTATATACCATAAAATTGGGCAGCCTGTAAGATTTCTTTCCAGAAATCCTGGAAATACACAGTCTTCCAAAATGGAATACTGATTACTTGGGATGAAATTGAGCTGGTAATCAAAAATTCTCCCAACAAACAAAAATCCAGAACCAGATGTATTCACAGAAGAATTCTACCAAACATTTAAAAAAACAGTTAACCTAGTCTTCTCAAACTACTCCAAAAAAGTAGAAATGGAATGAAAACTACCAAGTTCATTTTATGAAGCCAGCATTACCTTGATATCAAAATCAGACAAAGACACAACAAAAAATATAGGCTAATATCCCTGATGAACATAGCAGCAAAGATCCTCAACAAAATATTTGTAAACCATACTCACAAACATTAAGAGCTTCATTCACTGTATTTGAGATTTATTCCAAGAATTATTCAATACAGCAAATCATCAATGTGATATACCACATTAATAAAAATGAAAGATAAAAACCGTATGATCAGGGAGCCTAGGTGGCTCAGTCAGTTAAGCGTCTAACTCTTGACTTCAGCTCAGGTCCTGATCTCAGCATTGTGAGATCATGTGAGCCCCCACATTGGGTTCCATGCTGGGCATGGAGCCTGCTTCAGAGTCTGCCCCTCCCTCATCACTTTCACTCTTAAAAAAAAAAACCCTATGGTCATACAATAGATGAGATAAAGCACTTGGCAAAATTCAATATTCATTTGTGATTAAAAACTCAACAAAGTAGGTTTAGAGGGAATATACTTCAACATAATAAAGGAAATACATGACAAATCTCTAGCTAATATCACACTCACTGTTGAAAAACTAAAGCCTTTCCTCTAAAACCAGGAACATGTCAAGGATGTCCAGTCTCATCTCTTATTTCAACCTAATACTAGAAATAATAGCTGTAGCAATTAGAGAAGAACAAGAAATAACAGTTATCTAAATTGGTAAGGAAGAAGCAAAACTGCCACTATTTATAGAAACCCTAAAGATTTCAACAATCTACTAAAACTAATAAATGAATTCATCAAAATTGAGGATACAGAATTAATATATAGAAATCTGTATATCTATTACACTAATAACAAACTAGCAGAAAAATTAAGAGTATAATCCCACTTATAATTTGCATTAAAAAGAATAAAATACTTAGGAATAATAACAATGAATACCTAGGAATTTAGCCAAGTGAAAAACCTATACTTGAAAACTCTAAGAAAGACACTGAGGAAGTAATTAAAGATAACACTGAAAGGATACACCATGTTAATGGCTTGGAAGAATATTGTTAAACAGTGCATTCTACTGAAAGCAATCTACAGGTTCCATGCAATCCTGATCAAACTATCAATAGATTTTTCCACAGAACTAGAACATACAATCCTAAAATTTACATGGAACTGCAAAAGTCCCCAAATTGCAAAAGCAATTTTGAGAACGAACAAAGCTAGAGGTAGCAGAATTCCAGATTTCAAGATATACTACAAAGCTGCAGTCGTCAAAACAGTATGGTACTGGCACAAATATAAACACATACATCAAGGGAACAGGATAGAGACCCCAGAAATGTCTATACTTTCATGGTACATCAATCTATGAGAAAAGAGGCAAGAGTATACAATGAGGAAAATGGAGTCTCTTCAAGAAATGCTTTTGGGAAAACTGGACCACTTTCTTACACTATATACAAAAATAAACCCAAAAAGGATTAAAGACCTAACTGTAAGATCTAAAGCCATAAAACACCTAAAACAAAATAGGCAAAAACATCTAAAACAAAACAAGCAACATTTTATGGCTATGTCTCCTCAGGTAAGGGAAACACAGGAAAAATAAACTATTGGGACTATGTCAAGCTCGAAGGTTTTGCCCAGTAATGGAAACTAGCAACAAAATGAAAAGCAACCCATTAAATGGGAGAAGGTATTAGCAAATGATATATCCTGCAAAGTGCAAATATTCAAAAATATATTAAGAACTCACACAATACCAAACATGATAATCTAACTAGAAATGGGCAGAGAGGGGCACCCAGGTGGCTCAGTCCGTTAAGTGTCTGCCTTCAGCTCAAGTCATGACCCTGGAGTCCTGGGCATCGGGCTCCCTACTCAGTGGGGAGTCTCCTTCTCCCTCTGCCCCTCTCCCTGCTCAAGCACATGCACACACACAGGCTCTAATAAATAAAATCTTTTAAAAATTTTTAATTTTAATTTTAAAAAATGGGCAAAGAACCTAAATAGACATTTTTCAAAGAAGACATATGGATGGCCAACGGCCACAGGAAAAGATGCTCAACATCACTCATCATCAGGGAAATACAAACTGAAACCACAACGAGCTATCACCTTTCAGAATGGTTAGTATCAAAAAGACAAGAAATAACAGCGTTGACAAAGGTGTGGAGAAAAAGATACTCTAGTGCACTGTTGGTGGGAATGTAAATGGGGTGCATCCACTATGCAAAACCAGTAGGGAGATTCCTTAAAAGTTAAAAATAGAAATACCACTCAGGGGGCGCCTGGGTGGCTCAGTGGGTTAAAGCCTCTGCCTTCGGCTCAGGTCATGATCCCAGGGTCCTGGGATCGAGCCCCGCATCGGGCTCTCTGCTCTGTAGAGAGCCTGCTTCCTCCTCTCTCTCTGCCTGCCTCCCTGCCTACTTGTGATCTCTGTCTGTCAAATAAATAAATGAAATCTTAAAAAAAAAAAAAAAAAGAAAGAAAGAAATACCACTCAGTAATTCCACTTCTGGTTATTTACCTGTAGAAAATGAAAACCCTAATTCAAAAAGATATATGCACCCTTGTGTTTACTGAAGCATTATTTACATGCAGCCTAAGTGTCCACTGATTGATAAACGGATAAAGAACACATGATGCACATACAAGAGAGACTATTACTTAGTCAAGAAAAAGAAAGAAATCTTGCCATTTGCCTCAGCATGTGTGGAACTAGATGGTATTATGTATGCTAAATGAAATAAGCCAAACAGAGAAAAATATCATATAATTTCACTGACATGTTGAATCCAAGAAATAAGCAAATGAGCAAACTCTTTGTTGCCTTGAGGAGAGGACAAAGTAGGGATAAATGAACCTGATAAATGGGATTAAGAAGTACAATCTTCCAATTATAAATAAGTCATGGGGATGAAAAGTACCACATAGGGAAGATGGTCAATAATACTGTAATAACTTCATATGTTGACATATGATTACACTGATCGTGGTGAACATTTTGTAATGTAAAGAATGGGCATATCGCTATGTTCTATACCTGACAGTAATATAATATTGTATATCAACTATAATTAAAAATAATTTTTAATTTAAAAAATGTTTACATGTCACTCAAAATTATCAGAGTTTAAATAATATGATGATAGGTAAATAAACAAGCAAATTTCATAATAGGTAAAATAACTTGGTTCGTTTCATTATGTCACATACCTTGTATTTTCAGTTTTGTTCTGGTCTAAACTTACCTATCTCCTTCCGTCACTGGAATACCTCCATGAGGTCCTCACACCCTAAAATATCACTGAGCCCAGGAAAGCCACCAATGGAGACTGAACAAAGAATAAAGGGAATCATGGAGAAACCAAACCAGCTGACCCCACCCAGACTTCTCACCCACAGGAACATCACCACCCGAGCCACACACAGCTCAGCCACCATCTGCCAGCCTTGAGACTCCTACTGGAGGGGAGATCAGCTAGACATCCTGCTGGGGGTGCAGGGGGGAGTAGGTGGTATTTCCTGAGGGCCAGGATGTCATGCCCCTCTCTAAAAGCAGCACTGTAGGAAAGGTGATACACTTCCACAATGGCACCTACCTTGTCAGGGTCACTCTGTTCTGGGAAGGCCAGGTCCCTGTCCTCGTGATCATCCACCCCTATGAAGGCGTATCTGCTCTCTGGAGGTAAAGAACCAAGGCCACAACGGGGTTATTTTCAAAGATAAATTCGTTAATGCCACCACTCATGCCTTCGCTGAATATATGGCCTAACCCTAAACTCAAGGGTGTGAGACCTCCGCACACACCCTGTAGAGCCCTGCCTCATATGCCCACTCGCAACTGAGAAATTCTTACCTTCCTGTCAAGGAATAAGGCCTTTTTCACACACAAATACAGTTTTAAACACCCTGCGAAGTTCCCATGGGCAGTGCTATATTGCCCATCTCAATTAATAGTGAACATGACATTTTCTGATGCCTCTTCTACTCAAGGTCTGGTCAGACATGTGGTGTTTGTGAGACCCCTTTTTATGACTCTCCCTGCCGAGTTTGGCATTGCCCCCAAAAAGGTCACTGACAGAGGCTGCCCAAAGTGGGACTCTGTATTACATGTCCCTTTACTTTCCCATGAGGACCAGTATTCCCAGTCAATCATGTCTTTCACTGTAGACCTAGGTTTACAAAATATGCTCCGTGTAAAAGTATTCTGATATGTGTTTAAAATGTTATTCCAAAAAAAGACTCTTTGATAAAATTAAACAATCATCTGCCTTCATCTCGCATATCCAATATGCAGAATCCCTCTTAAATATCTTTTGCATTCACCCATTTCTCTCCCTGCCTAGTGCTGCTGGGTTCAGATCATTACCACCTCATCTAGATCACTTGAACTAGCCTCCCTCCCAACAACCCTGCCCTCTTCACTGTCCACACTGCATCCTGAGTAATCTTTCCCCAAAGCCGACTTCTACTGGTCATCTCCAGTTGATCTCAAGATCAGACACTCAGCACGTGCTGCTCGGATTGAAGGAGTCCATATTCACCGAGCTGCAATGTAGTGATGCTTAAAAGCCCCCAGTTAACAGGCCTCCACAAACTGGGGTATGAGCATATTTTTCTCATCGATCATGGCTGCATCAATTCTCTTTCTTCCCTTGCTCACCAATAGATGCTCACTTGTTAGTCTACCAGTTCTCCATTAAGCTGGAGAACTTCATTGGTTAGAATGACCTATGAGGGTCTCTTCATGAGCCATTTTGCAAAGGGTAACTGCGTACCACCACAAATCCAGAACCTGTGGGCCAAGTCTGAGATGACCTATTACTTCCAGACTCTTTTGCTCCTTTGCTAACTTTCTGTGTTTCAGAAGCTCTGTCCATTTCTTCTTCCTTTCCATTCTGCTACTATCCATTTTGATCCCATTTTCCCTAAGCTTGATGACAGAGGGGAATGCTACTTTCTTCCCTCAAGTGTTCAAAAAATATGCTAGGAGGAAGTCAAGTATGGATAGCAAACACAGAAAAATAACATGCATTCCAGATTTCATGTAGTTATCCAAGTGTTGATCTGTAGTCCTTGACTCTTTTCTGAAATAAGTAAAAGCTCAGTTGGGTTTCTATTCTTTCCCTTTGATCTCTAATGGGGTATCTCACCAAATCTTTTCTTACCCACTAACCATTCTTAGGCCTAAAGTCACAGTAAGGATGAAAATGTGATCCCTTCCTTTCTCTGAATTGAACCTGAAAAGTCATCAACAGCAGAGAATGAGGTACCACTTCTGTTTGTTATATCTGGCACCTAGCTCCCCATTCCTCCCCATATTCCCTTTTACATATACACATACACAGGTTTGAAACAGAGTGAGTCAAAAGGAGGGTAAGAGCTTTGAAGCAGGAAAGTCCGGTAGTCTTTCATCAGCTGGAGGAAAGAAATGCAATGTATATTTATTCATGCATCAGACTAAACATGACTTTGTGCCAGCTTCTCTGAAGATATTAGGGAGATAGCAGTGGATCAGGCAAATGTACTACCTTCCTTGATATAGTTTGCACTCATCAGAAGGCAAGTGTCTAGAAAAATGGGAGGTAAGCATAGCAAGAAACATAGATAAAGAAGCAAAAAAAGGTCTGCACACCATGCTAAGGAGGCTTACATCCTTGCATAAGTGACTGGGATTTTAAATAGTAATGAACGCAGTTGCATTTGCAACTAGAAAGAATGTTCTGGCAGTTGTACTGAAGAATACAGGTGGATAAAACTGAGACAGTAAGGTTTATTAGAGGCTCACTGTACTCCAAGAAAAATAGTACATGAACTTAAAAAGTGACACAGAAATGATGAACGAAGAGAACTTGCATATTAGATCAATATTTTGAATTGAAAACCCCAGGACACACTGATTGCATGTGGGAGTTGAAATGGTGCAACTTTCTTAACTTATGGACATCTCCCAGCATGACAGTAAGTTTGTTCTGTCCTGTGGAGGGTGGTACATGGCATGGGTGTTCCAAGAGACGTTCTTATGCAGGGGAAATTTATCAATATGAATTCTGGGAATCATGGATTTCTTGGGGCACAATTCCTAGCCCGTGTCTGTGATGTCAATCACCTTGGATCTTAAAGAGAGAAATCAGCTCAAGGAAATTATTTCAAACTCTTTTTATAAGAGATTTTTATAGTTGTTTATCCAAAAGGGGAAAGTATTAGTATTCTACATTCATATTTAAACATGGTAGTACACCTCCTAGGGTCGGTGATCTGTCTGGGACACTGTGCAAATGTCTTTAATGGTTACCCTCAGCTTCAGAGTAGGAACATTTTGGTTTGGTTATCCTCATTCTCTGTTGGCATAACTTCCTAACCTTTAGTTTATGCGCTTAGCAATTTGATATGGAGTTTCCATTTTATTAAAATGTGTTTTAGTGGCAAATGCAAAGCCATGTTACTTATAAAAGAATAATGTTTTTACTTGGCTTTAAAATAACTTTCTATAAAGCCTGAGTTTACCAATAACATTCATTTTGAGATTTATTTCAACTAATGATTTATTACCTAATATTTATTCATGTGTTCTGCAAATGTTTATTAAGGTTCTAATAGATATGAGGAATTATGGGCAAATGGAGAAAAATAAATGTTCAGCAAGGCTGCAATCCGAAAAGACATTCAAACTACCAATTCTATGAAGAAAGTAAAAAGGCAAGGGCTTATGTTAAAGTTGATATTTGACTTAGCCCTGAGGATATCTGTAGACAGAGAATGAGGTGAAAGAGAAAACTCATAAAGATCATGAGTTAGGGTTGCCAGGTTTAGCAAATAGTAATCTAGGGTCTAAGTTAAATTTGAGTAATTTCTAGTTGTTTATGCCCATTACTTGACATAAAGGGTAACTACTGCATGGAAAATATACTAAGTTATTCCTTTTTAGAAATAATTCAAATTTAATCTGGTATCCTGTATTGTTTTTTTTTAATCCGATAACTCTACGCATAAGCAAAATCACCATGACGTTTGTTCAATAGGCCAGTGGAGTGAGTATTCAGTGGACCATGTCAAAGGAAGAGGCTAGAAAGAAAGGAAGAAACTAAATCATAGAAGTTCTCAAGTAGCATGCTGAGAATTTTAGGGTTCATTCTGTAAGCTTTTGAAAGCTACAGAAATCAACTAAGGAAGGAGTGATACGATCCACTTTGTGATCTGAAAAGCTATTTCACAAATTTAACAAAATGTGATCTAGGGGCACCTGGGTGGCTCAGTCTTTTAAGCATCTGCCTTCAGCTCAGGTCATGACCTTGAGGTCCTGGGATCAAGCCCTGCATTGGGCTCCCTGCTCAGCGGAGAGCCTGCTTCTCCCTCTGCCCCTCTGCCCTCTTTGTGCCCTCTCTCCCTCTCACTCTATCTCAAATAAATAAATAAAATATATATTTTTTAAATTTTAAAATGTGCATGATCTATAGAAAAATGTTTAATGTTACTAAGTGATATAAAGTAAGGGGCTTTTCTTCTTCTATTTATATAAATGTTGGATGGGATGACTTGATGTTGAAAAGGTGTCAAAGTGGTTTAAAACAATAAAAATATATCCTCTTGCAGTTCTGTAGTTCAGTAGTCAAACATGTATCTCACTGAGCTAAAAAAAAAAAAAAAAGTTATAATAGGGCAGCATTCTTTTCTGGAGGCTCTAGGGCAGAATCTGCTTCCTTGCCTTTTCCAGCTTCTAGAAGCACCCTTGTTCCTCACAGCCCTCTTCCTCCATTTTACAAAGCTACAACAATAGGTCAGTTCCCCACCTCACATCCTTCTGACGCACTCCTCTGCCTCCCTCTCCCACTTTTGAGCATAAGTGAGATCTAGAGTGGTCCTACCTGGATCATCCAGGATAATCTCCCATCTCGAAATCCATACCCATAATCGTATCTGGAAAGTCCCTTTTGCCAGAGAAGGTAACATATTCACAGGTCCCAGGGATCAGGATACAGATATCTTTGGGGGGACATTAGTCCCTCTACCATAATGTTTAATCTGTAAATATAATGGAATCTTATTATTACCAACATACTATTATGTAAATGTTAACACTAATCATAAGAACATTTGTTATATCTGATATAGTCTTTCAGAGCACTGAGCTTGACACTTAGCAAAAATGTATATCCTGACACGTAAATACTGTACAATGGTTTACAATAATGAGCTGTAAGGCTGTCTTCTCACCAAGCGCGCCGGCACATTCGTAGGATAGGCAGACGGGCTCCTACGACCCCAGAGGAACGACATTCAGTCATCCGGGGCGCAATGCTACCAAACCTCACAACCCAACCGCGTCACACTGGAATTTTAATAAAATTATAGGATTACAGAATCTCTCTTTAGCAAACCAAATCACTAGGACTTAGCTATTGCAGGATTACCTGAAAGAATTCTTATTTCAGGATTTTCCAATCCTTCCACCATCCCTATGTTCCCACTCTGTCCACAGGTCACAAACCCAGGACAGCCGTGCTTATGACTGTTCTGTGGATCTAGACAAACAGGGACTGCAAGGTCTATGGGGGGCTAAGCATGGACAGTAAAGCAGAGACTGGGTGTGGTCTCCCAGTATCCATTTGGTAGGAAAACACCATTGGTAACAAAACACCATTATTTTAGTTCAGCCCATGGTCACCCAACTAAAGGCTATAATCTTCCTTGCAGCTAGTGGTGACCACAACGACATTTTGCCCAGGATTATGAGTGGAAGTGCTATGGAAAACATTTGGGTCATGTCTTAAGAGTAAAACAAATTGCCCTCCCCCTCCTACTGGTTAAACTCTAGATATAATGCTGAGAGATGAAAGAGCCACGTCAGATCATGAGATTGATGTCCTATGTTAAGAATAGCACCATGGGGTGCCTGGGTGGCTCAGTCAGTGAGGCGTCTGCCTTCAGATTGGGTCATGGTCCTGGGATCGAGCCCCGTGTCAGGCTCCCTGCTCAGTGGGCATCCTGCTTTTCCCTCTCCCTCTGCCTCTCCCCTGACCCCACCTCCCCACTTGTGCATGCTCTCTATCTCAAATAAGTAAATAAAATCTTAAAAAAAAAGAAAAAAGGGAATAGCACCTTCATTGTGATGATGGTGTCGTGGGTATAAGCGTATGTTCAAATTCACCCAACTGTACACATTAAATACACGCAGTTATCTACATGTCAGTTACACCTCAGTAAAGCTGCAAGAAACTAATAAAGTTAAGATTATCGTACCTTGGGTGGTTCCGTGGGTTAAGCCTCTGCCTTCAGCTCAGGTCATGATCTCAGGATCCTGGGATGGAGCCCCGTGTTGGGCTCTCTGCTCAGCGGGGAGCCTGCTTCCCCCTCTCTCTCTGCCTGCCTCTCTGCCTACTTGTGATCTCTGTCAAAATAAATAAATAAAATCTTAAAAAAAAAAAAAAAAAAAAAAAAACCCTCCCCCAAAAAAAAAAAAAAAAAAAAGAGTGGCAGAAAAGGGCAGAAGGAACTGCAACCCTTGAAACCATGGAACATCATACTGGCCCTGGCCTGCTCACTTTAGGACTGTTAGGTGAGGGATAAATTTATATTTTTAAGTCATTATTGTTTGCTTCCTGTCTAATACAGAATATGCTATCAGTACAGAAATGCTACGTAACAAACCTAAAATATAAGCATTAACTCAGTGGGCATAGGGTGGGGGGCATAGTGAGGGAAAAGCAAACATGACAGGTGAGAAATCTGATGATTTTCATCATGCCATAGCAAAACTCTTGGTGCACTGCTACTTGCAATGCATTGGAAGGCAGGCATGTGCCAACAGAGCCTGTAATTCTAATGGAACTTGCTGGAAAATCTCAGGATATTAGTTTATGTTCTCTGCTGCCTGTTACTTTTTGTGAAATCCTATTTTTAAAGTATCAATTCAAACTAGGTATTTTACTGCTTGGATTTCTCGAAACATGGATGTTTTATATTTTTAAGCTAGTTTTTAATTAAAAACTGTATTAAAAATTCATAGAAAAAATAAGACTACTGCTTCATTAGTGGAACATTGGTAAGTAGTTTGGTGCAAGGACACCAACTTTTAGACCACTAATATTCAGGTCAGTGACAAAGGCCTAAGTATGAGAGAAAATGAACAAGAAGGAATCAAGATGACTCAAAAAAAGGAATGAGCAGAAGTGGCTAAAACAAAGCTGGTGATCAAAAAATAGTAAGAGGAAGGGAAGGAATTAGGAAACAGGAGTTTGAGGAAGAGAGAAAGAAATCAACAAAGGGAAGGACAAAGAAGGAAGGTTACATATTTAATATATCAATAAGATCACTTACCACAAGTGTTTCTGTTACTAGAGAGTGGAAAAAAATAAAAGACAAGCACCAAGTCAGAATGAAGATTCCCGTCCTTGGTAGTTCTACTTCAGAAGGAAGGTGGACTACAACATTTTGTAACCAGAGTCAGTCACATACAATTGAGATAAAGGACAGTTTGAAGGGAAAATTCATTTACCTCCTGGGAGACTCGACCCTGTACCGGTGGATTGGACACTTACCCTAACTTGTAAAAAGTATGTAATTATTTTACATTCCTCAGAAATTCAGGCTGATATTAAAGTACTTTTAGTGAGATCTCTATTCTCTCATTTCAGTTATTTTATTTTCAACTTCATTTAGATTTCTAGATTTGAGCCTTTTAATTTAAAATGTGTTTTATTCGCTCTTTCACAAGAAATGTTGTTTTTCTTTATAAGTTCCAATGAAAACCTTACACTTTGATATTTCGTACATATGAACAGAGAGCCTACCCTCAAGTACAGGATGTTCCAGTCAAACATAATCTAGATGGAAAGTATTGTAAGTGATAGAATATTCTAGTAATCATTGCCTTTGAGTTAAACATTTTATTTTTTTATTAGCACTAAATTTTTTTGATCTTCATGGAACTGGAAGTTTTTTGAGATTTTATTTATTTAACTTATTTGAGAGAGAGAGAGCATGAGTGTGGGGGGTAAGCGAAGGGAGAAGCAGACTCCCCACTGAGCACAGAGCCTGATCCCAGGACCCTGAGATCATAATCTGAACCGAAGGCAGACACTTAACTGACTTAGCCACCCAGGCGCCCCATGCAACTGAAATTTTTAAGAAACATTTGCTTTTGGATGCAGACGGACATACTTAGATTGGTACACAGCTACTCTTTTGTCACTCTTCCAGCTCTACTCTGTGGTAGATAAGGGTTCTATCCCTCAGGAAGCTGACTGGATATCAGGTGACAAAAACTCAGCCATTGTCGTCATCATCATCACACTTGGCCAGCACTTCAGGCCCCTCCTCATTGACATTTTCATTCACAGGGTCATCAGAGCCTAAAAAGCTTCTTAAGGACTGTTCCCAAGAAGCCCAGTTTCTTACTAAAGTGATCTTTAAGACAGAAAACATTGGGACAACAGAAAGGTTTGTAAACGTCCACGGTTATATACAATATCTTACTATGAGCACATTGTCAAAGATCTCCGTGTGTGTCGCTGATGCTGGTGACCAGACCATTGCATATGACATGAACAGTGTCTACCTCCATGATCATGGAATTGGAAATCAGATTAACATGTTCTTAAATGACATTTGTTGAAGCATAAATACACGAAATCCCTAGAAACCAATCTCTGCAAATAATTCTACATGTATTGTTAGAGAAATTTCATTTTAGGAACAAAGACAATCAAAAGAATCCATCTAGGCAGGAAGGACATTTAAGAACAAAGACAAATGACACTGGATGCAAAGCCTGGAGAATCAGACATGAGATTGACTACACCGTCCCTGGAGCCTGTCTACACATGATAATAAATGTTCATATCGGGACGCCTGGGTGGCTCAGTTGGTTAGGCCGCTGCCTTCGGCTCGGGTCATGGTCCCAGGGTCCTGGGATCGAGTCCTATGTCGGGCTCCTTGCTCAGCGGGGAGCCTGCTTCTCTCTCTGCCTCTGCCTGCCTCTCTGCCTGCTTGTGTTCTCCCTCCCTCTCTCTCTCTCTCTCTCTGACAAATAAATAAATAATTTAAAAATAATAATAAAAAAATAAATGTTCATATTCCTTAAACAAATTTGGGTCATAATTTCTGTTACTTGTGGCGGAAAGCATTCTACTTGATACTTTGATAGGGTAAATGAGAATAAACATGTGATCCTCATGATACGTCCTCTAACATTTTCTGTAAAGGGCTACATAGTGAATGTTTTGCACCTTGCAGGCCATTCATCTCTGTTACAACTGCTCTGCCACTGTGGGGTGAAAGTAGCACTAGCCCACATGTAAATGAGTTAGTATGGCTACATTCCAAGGAAACTGTATGACAGTGAAATTCAGACTTTGTATAAGTTATTCTTCTTTTGATTTTCTCCCAGATTTTTAAAAATACAAAAACTATTCTTAGACTTCCAGGGAATACAGCAGAGGAGGAAGGTTCTAGGCTCCCTTCATCCCTTGGGTACACCCAGAGAACACCCACATCAGCATAAATAACTCAGAAAATGAACCAAAGACTGGCAGAACAGATTCTCTACAGCTCACCGTAGAGAAGAGGCCACCTCAAAGAGGGTAGGAAGGGTGGAAACATAGTCAGGAGCCAAACTGACCATGGGGCTGTCCATAGGAGAACAGGACACCACGGGCAGGGAGAGGAGAGAGGAACAGATCACACACCAGGTACGTCAGGCATGGGCAACTATACCGGGAAGACAATTCTCCGTAACATTTGGCTTTGAAAACCAGAAGGGCCCAACTTTATGCGTTCTTACAGTTCTTACAATCGGTGGGGTTAAAAATCAGCTGGCTCAGCTCTGGCAGAGTCAGAGGGTGATAGGGAACTGAGCCCCTGCTCTTAAAGAGACAGCACAACAAACGGTCTTTGGAGATCCAGCACAGAAGCGAAGCAGCAGTTTGATAAACGCCTGGGCTATACAGGAAAGAGATTTGTTTACTAATTTCCGAGTGTGCACTGCAGGGACTGAGAAGTCTTTGGGACACTTCTCCAAGAACATAAATATTGATGGATGATATTTCTCTCTCCCACTTCCCAGCCTAGATACAGAGACACCTGCCCGAACCAGCAAAGTTTGAACATTCTCCACCCGGCTTGCTAACAGTGTGTGCCATCCCCCATGCTCTTCTGTGGACTCACCCCCTCTAACCCAGCACCAGTGGGTTTTTTTCCCAGGCAGCTGCTAATGCCCTCCTGTGCCTTGTTGGTACCACGCACCCTGCCCCTATGTTCTCCTGCGGACCCATCCCCTCCAACGTGCCGTTGGCAGTCCACCCAAAGCAATGCTACAAGGCAGCCCCAAGAGAAGCCAGGACCACACCAAAGTGACTCCTGCCCCTGGGAGAGGGGAAGATAACCATACACACCTCTCCAACTGCGGACCCAGCAGTGGGGTGTGCACAGGCATCTGGTCCGATGGCAGGCTCCACCCACCAACAAAACTTTAGGAAGATGACACAGGAATGGCACACTGTGGTTGGGTCCCACCACAGCTTTGGCAAATGCCTGGTCTGACGGAACTCAAGCCCAAAGCAGCCCCAGACTGGCCCACTAACAACACAGGCACCAAACCCTGGTCCAAGCCAGCAGAGAGAGGCATTGCAGTTAACTGGGCTAAAGGTAAATGTAGCTCAGCCACAACTGTAAGGTGCACACAACACACAAAGGAGACAGACTGAAGTGCTAGGTTAGAGCAGGCAGGGCTCGCTGCACTGAAGGGCTCTACAGTACCTCTTCTTTGTGAGGCTGCTACTTTCAAGAGCAAGAGACATAGCTGACTTTCCTAACACTTAGAAACAGTGACTTAGGAAAAAAAAAGAGCAGATGGCAAATATGTCCCAAATGGAAGCACAGGACAAAATCACAGCAAGAAACTAAATGATACCGAGATAAGCAATGTGCCAGACAGAGAAGTTAAAGTCATTGTAAAGATACCCACTGGACTTGAGCTTCTCGGTGAGAACTTCAACAAAGGGATAAGAAAGACAAAAAAGAACAAACCCGAGACGAAGAACTCAATAGCTGAAATTTAAAATACACTAGACGTAATAAATACTAGACTAGAGCAAACAGATCAGATCAGTGAGCTGGAAGACAGAGTAATGGAAAGTAACTAAGCTGAACAGGAAAAAGAGAAAAGAATAATAAAAAATGAAAATAGGTTAAGGGAACTCAGAAACACCATCAAGTGTAATAATAACATTTGCATTATAGGGACCCAAGAAGAAGGAGGAGAGAGAGAAAAGGCAAAAATTTTATTTAAAGTAATAATACCTCAACATTTTCCTAAAGTGGACAAAGAAACAGACATCCAGATCCAGGAATCACAGAAACACCCCAACAAAATCAACCCAAGGAGGTCCACATGACAACACACAGTAATTAAAATGGCAAAAAGTAGTGATAAAGAGGGAATTTTAAAAGCAGAAGAGAGGAGAGCACGGGTGGCTCAGTCAGTTAAGCATGTACCTTTGGCTCAGGTTATGATCCCAGGTCCCGAGATGGGAGCACTGAGCAGGGAGCCTGCTTCTCCTTCTCCCTGCCACTTGTGCTCTCTTGCTATCTATCTCTCTCTCTCTCAAATAAATAAATAAAATATTTTCAGCAGAACTTTGCAGGCCAGAAAGGAGTGGCATGATACAGTCAAAGTGCTAAAAGGAAAAAAACTTGCAATCAAGAACACTCCATCCAATAAGGCTATCATTTAGAATAGAAGTAATGATGAAAATGTTCCCAAACAAAGTTAAAGGAATTCATCACTAAACCAGCCTTATGAGAAATGTGAAAGGGGATTCTTTGAATGGTAAGGAAATACCATAAGCAGGAGTAAGAGAAGTATGAAAGGAAAAAAAAAATACACAGGTATGCATGAACACAACATGTAGTAGATTAACCACTTATAAAACTAGTAGAGAGGTTAAAGCACAAAAGCAGTACAATCAAGTATATCTATAAAAATCAGGCATTGGATTCACAAAATAAAAGGATGTAAGGTATGACACTACCTAAAACATGGTGGGGGAAGACTAAAAATTGAGTTCTTTTAGAATGAGTTCAAACATAAGTGATCAGTATCCTAATACAGACTGCCAGATGCACAAGATATCATCTATAAACCTAATGGTAACCACAAATCAAAAACCTGCAAAAGATATGCAAAAAATGAAAAGGAAACCAAGACTATCACTAAAGAAAGCCATCAAACTACAAGAGCAAGAGAAGAAAGGGACAGAGAAAAAGAAAAAAAGCCATAAAACAAGTGACAAAATGGCAATAAATACATACCTAACAATTATTTTGAATGTAAATGGGTTAAATTCCCCAATCAAAAGACACAGGGTGACTTAATCAATAAAGAAAAAAACTAGACCCATCTATATGCTGCCAACGAGGGCCTCATTTCAGACCTAAAGACATATACAGATTGAACATGAAGGGATGAAAAAAAATATGTTTATTGTGCAAGTGGCAGTGAAAAGAAAGCCGTACTTATATTGGACAAAACAGACTTTAAAATAAAGACTGTACCAAGAGGCAAAAAAGGACACTACGTAATAGTAAGAGAACAAGCCAACAAGAAGATGTAACAATTGTAAATATTTATGCACTTGACGTGAGAGCGCCTAAACATATAAAGTAGCTGTTAACAAACATAAACTTGTAGTGAGACGATAATGCAGGGGAATTTAACACCCCACCTATCTCAAGGATAGCTCATCCAAATGGGAAATCAATGAGGAAATCCTGGCTCTGAATGACACATTGAACCAGACGGATCTAACAGATATATTCAGAACATTTCATCCAAAACAGCAGAATACACGTTCTTTTCAAGCACACATGGAACATTCTCCAGAATAAATCATGTGTTGGCAACAAAACAAGTCTCAACCAATTTAAAAAGACTGAAATCTTATCGTGCATATTTTCCAATTGCAATGGTATGAACCTAGAAGTCAACTGCAAGAAAAAATCTGGAATGGCCAACAGACACATGAAAAAGTGCTCCACATCACTCGGCATCAGGGAAATACAAATCAAAACCACAGTGAGATATCACCTCACACCAGTCAGAATGGCTAAAATTAACAAGTCAGGAAATGACCGATGCTGCCGAGGATGTGGAGAAAGGGGAACCCTCCTACCCTGTTGGTGGGAATGCAAGCTGGTGCAACCACTCTGGAAAACAGCATGGAGGTTCTTCAAAAAGTTGAAAATACACACTACTGGGTATTTACCCTAAACATACAAATGTAGTGATTGAAGGGGCACCCACACCCGAATGTTTATAGCAGCAATGTCTACAATAGCCAAACTATGGAAAGTACCTAGATGTCCTTCCACAGATGAATGGATAAAGAAGATGTGGTATATATATACAATGGAATACTATGCAGCCATCAAAAGAAATGAAATCTTGCCATTTGCGACATCGTGGATGGAACTAGAGGGTATTATGCTGAGCGAAATAAGTCAATCAGAGAAAGACAATTATCATATGATCTCCCTGATATGAGGAAGTTGAGAGGCAATGTGGGGAATTTGGGGGGTAGGAAAGGAATAAATGAAACAAGATGGGATCAGGAGGGAGACCATAAGTGACTCTTAATCTCACAAAACAAACTGAGGGTTGCTGGGGGGAGGGGGGTAGGGAGAGGGTGGTTGGGTTATAGACATTGGGACCTGTACCCCTGGGGCTAATAATACATTATATGTTAATAAAAAATAAAAAATTTAAAAAAAAAGAAAAAATCTGGAAATAACACATATGCATGGAGATTAAATAACATGCTACTAAATAATCCACAGGTAAAAAAACAAAAAATACTATTTCAAAGGAATACATGCACCCTGATGCTACAGGAGCATTCACCAACAATAGCCAAATGATGTGAAGAGCCCAAATGGGCATCGACTGATAAATGGCTAAAGAAGATGTGGGGGATATACACATATCCAACAACATGAATGGAGCTAGAGAGTATTATACTAAGTGAAATTAGTCAAAGAAACATAAATGTCCTACAATTTCACTCATATGTAGAATTTAAGAAACAAAACAAATGAACACAGGAAGGAAAAAAGAAGAAAACCAAGACAGACTCTTAACTATAGACAACAAACTAATAGTTACCAAAGGGATGGTGGTGGTGGGGGAAGCGTTAAAAAGGTGATGGGGATTAAGGAGAGTACTTGTTGTGATGAGCACCAAGTGTTGTATATAGGTGTTGAATCACAAAATTTTACACCAAAACCTAATATTACACTGTATGTTAACTAACTGGAACTTAAATAAAAATATGGAAGAAAAAAAATGAAAAAAGAAGTTTTAATGGGTCAACCAAGAAATCAAAGATGAAATTAGAAAATACATGGAGATAAATGAACATAAAAAGACAATGGTACAAAATCTTTGAGATGCAGCAAGTTGTTCTGAATGAAGATTATAGCAATCTGGGCCTCCCTCAAGAAGAAAAATCTCAAATAAAGAACATATCCTTATACATAAAGGAGCTAGAAAAAGAAGAAACAAAACCAGGAGAAAGAAGGAAATAATAAATATTAGAGCAGAAATAAATGAAATAGAAACTAAGGGGAAAAAAAAGAATGCAGCAAAGAAAACAGGAACTTGTTCTTTCAAAAGATAAAATTAATAAACCTTTAGTCAGATTTATCAAAGAGAGAGAGAGAAGAGAAACATAGAAAGGGAGACAGGACTCAAAATCACAAATTAATAACCAACATCACAGAAATACAAAGGATTAACAGAGACTGTGAAAATTTATATGCCAACAAATTCAACGACCTAGAAGAAATGGATAAATTCCTAGAAACATATAACCTCCCAAAACTGAATCACAAAGAAATAGAAAACTTGAACACACCAACTACTAGCAATGAAATCGATTCAATAATCAAAAAACTCCCAACAAAGAAAAGTCCAGGACCAGATATATAGGTGAATTCTACCAAACATGTACAGAAGAGTTAACACCTTTCTTTTCAAACTATTCCAAAAAAGAGAAGAGGAAGGAAAGCTTCTTAATTCATTCTATGAGGCCAGTATTACCCCAATATTAAACAGGTAAAGATACTACAAAGTAGAAGAAAGAAAAAAGAAGGAAGAAAGAAGAAGAATTAGAATTACAGGCTGATATCTCTGATGAACAGAGATATAAAAATCCTCAACAAAATATTAGCAAACCAAATCCAACACTACACTTAAAAAAATCTCTTGCCACAATCAAGTAGGATTTATTGCTCAGTTGCAAGGGTGATTCTATTTGTACAAATCAATGATGATGAATCACAAGAACAATAAAAGGTTAAGGATCATATGATCCGTCATCTTAATAGGTGCAGAAAAACATCTGACAAAATTCAACAGCCTTTCATGATAAAAACTCTCAACAAAGTCGATTTAGAGGGATTTTTCTCAACATAAGAAAAACCATAAATGAAAAACCTGCAGCTAACATCCTCTATAGTGAAAAACAGCTTTTTCTCTAAGGCCAGGGAATAAGATAAAGATGTCTACTTGTACCACTTTTATTCAACATAGTACTGGAAGTCCTAGCCATAGCAATCAGACAAGAAAAAGAAGTAGACAGCATCCAAATTGGTAAGGAAAAAGTAAAATTTTAACATGACAAGATACTATATATAGGAAACCTTAGAGACTCCACCGGAAAAAAAACAAAAAACAAAAAACTATTAGAACAGATAAATGAATTCAGTAAAGTCACAGGACACAAAAAGAATATACAGAAATATATTGGATTTTTAGACACTAATAATGAAGTAGCAGAAAGAGAATTTTTTAAAAAGATTTTATTTATTTATTTGACAGAGAGAGACACAGCAAGAGAGAGACTGGACCACTTTCTTACACCATAATCAAATTCAAAATGGATTAAATACTTAAATGTGAGACTTGAAATCATAAAAATCCTAGAAGAGAGCACAGGCAAGCAATTTCTCTGTCATTGGCCATAGCAACATTTTTCCAACTATGTCTCCTGAGGTAAGGAAAACAAAAACAAAAATTAACTCTTAGGATTATATCAAAATGAAAAGTTTTTGCACAGCAAAGGAAACTATCAACAAAATTAAAAGACACCCTACTCTGTGGGAGAAGTTATTTGCAAATGATATATCCAACACATGGTTAATATCCAAAATGTATTAAGAACTTATACAACTCAACACCCCAAGAAAATCCAATTAAAAAAATGGATAGAAGATATCAATAGATTTTTCTTCAAAGAAGACATACAACTGGCCAAAAGATATGTGAAAAGATGTTTAACATCACTGATCAACAGGGACATGCAAATCAAAACCAAAATAAGATACTACCTCACACCAGTCAGAAATGGCTAAAATCAAAACCACAAGAAACAACAAGTGTTGACAAGGATGTGGAGAAAAAGGAACCCTCATGCACTCTTAGTGGGAATGCAAACTGGTGCAGCCACTATAGAGGTTCCTTAAAATATTAAAAATGGAAATATCTTATGATCCAGTAATTCTACTACTAGGTCTTCATCCAAAGAAAATGAAAACACTAATCCAAAGAGATATATGCCCCTATATTTATTGTAGCATTATTTACAGTAGACAAGATACGGAAGCAGTCCAGGTGTCCATCCATGGATGAATGTATAAAAAAGAGGTGGTGTGTGTGTGTGTGTGTGTGTGTATACACAATAGAATATCACTCAGCCATAAAGAATGAGATTATGCCATTTGCAACAAAATGGATGGACATAAAAAAAAAGAAAGAAAAAAAATGGATGGACCTAGAGGGTGTAATGCTAAGTGAAGTAAGTCAGGAAAAGACAAATACCATATGATTTCACTCATAAATGGAATTTCAGAATCAAAAGAAATGAACAAAGAAAAAAGACAAATGAAAGGAACAGACTCTTCAATACAGAGAACAAGCTGATGGTCATCAGAGGGGAGGTGGGTCAGGGAGGGATGGGTGAAAGAGGTGAAGGGGATTCAGAGCACACTTATCTTGATGAGCACCAAGTCAGGCACATAATTATTGAATCATTATATTGTATACCTGAAACCAATATAACACTGTTAATTACATTTCAATAAAAAAAGAAAGAAAAAACTTGGTAAAAATAAACACAAATTCCTTAGACATTGAGGGAAAATCTACGGAAACAGAAGAAACATCTCATATCTTGAGAAAGTTTATCTGCTAGAAAATTACAATAAATATCATTTAATGAATGAACGATAACAAACATTTCTTATTAATGTCAGAAAACATGAATGACTTCTACTTAACAACACATTGGTGGTATAATGTCAGAAAGTTGAAAAGAAGTAAAAAATAGTAAGTGAAAAATAATAAAAATTTTTAAAAAGGAAGGAACAGAAGTAACAGTTTCCGGTTATTTGCTCACTCACAAAAAGCTAAGAGGCTAACTATAAAAAATTTAGAAGGTAACATGACACAAGCTCAACAAATGAAAATTAATAGTTTTTCTCAGGGCCGCAATAGATAATTAGACAATATAATTAAAATGCATGGTTTTCTGCATAGAGAATGCAAGCATGTTTTATTACATTTAATCCCAGAAACTTGGTACTTTTGGACCAGTTATAAATGTATCTTTTAAAATCTTTAGTATTATAAAACATACAATATACTTAGAAATGTGCACTCAGTGAACTATCAAAAACACTGGGTAACCCAACAGTCAGGAATCAATATAGCAATGGGCAAACACACACACACACACACACACACACACACACACACACACACACACACAATCTAATCACATACCGAAAGACTAAACAGACCTATAGATTCAACACAATTCCAAACAAAATCCAAGCAGGTTGTATGTGTGGTAGGGGGCAGGGTGTAATTTGACAATATAATTCTAAAATTTCTAAGGAAATTTAAAAGGCCAAAAATAACCAAAAACACTTCTAAAACAGAAGGCTGCGGAACTTACATTTCCAGATATCAAGACTTATTTTAATGCTAGATATAGGATTATGACAGTGTGGCACTGATGCAAAGAGAAACAAACAAACAAAAAAACCCCAATGAAATGGAATATAGAGAACAAACCTCATGGTTCATGACAAATAAATCACTGCAGAGCAGTGAGGGAAGGACAGACTTTTCAATAAACAATTCTGGGAAAACAGGATTTCCATGGGGAGAAAAATGAAACCGGAACCCTTTATTATAATACACACACACACACACACACACACACACACAGACCAGTTCTGGGAAATCATAGACTTAAATATGAAAAGCAAAGCAATAGAGCTTCTCAAAGAGTACGTCTCACACCATCTGTAGTGAAAAACCACTTAAAAAAAAAAATCTAAACATTCAAGGAACCATGCTTGGTCCTACTGCACATGACTCTTCATATGAGCCGGAAAACACTAGAACCCACAAAAGATGAATCTGCTAGTCACACGCTTGCAAGCCATGATGACGTCGCAGTCCCACAGAAGTTTCTGAAGGCTTACTCTCAATTTCTGTACTTATCATGAACCACTAAAAGCCAGTTTAGAATCACCACAGGTTCTCAGACTAAGGTTTGATTGGCACAATAACAAACAACTCTTCGACTGTTGAAGAGAAAACAAGAAAATGTCGTAGTGACTTCAAGGTAAAATATGTTTTCTTAGACTGAATTCTAAAGGCACTAATGGTAAGGAAAAACACTGGTAAGTTTTAGCACATTAAAATCAGGAACTACTTATCAAAAGATACCATTAAAAGAGTGAAAAAAGAAACTAAAAGCTGTGAAAAAGATATTTGTAATACACTGAATAAAGTATTCTCTTTTCTCTGTGTCCAGACTGATAACTTAAAATCCATATTTATATGTCAGAAAATATGAAAAATAAAACACATGTACCCCCCAAAACCATAAGTAAAAAGATAAATTACAGAGAAAGAACACATGTAATTTGCATCCTAAACAATCAACTAATATGCCTATTATATAGAGAGCTCTTAAAAATTGAAAAGAAAAAGGCCCCGAGAGAAAAATTAGCCAAAGTTGTAAGTAAGCAATTTAGTAGGAAAAATGAAAACGGGCCTTCAACACAGAAAAAGAAATAGATATTTGAACAACACTGAGAGACCATTTCTTGTGTATTGAGTTAGAAAAATCCCAAAGATTGAAAACATACAATACTGATGAGACTCTGGAGAAATGGACATTCTCAAGCTCTGCCAATGGGAATCCAAAATGGCGCAGCCCCTGTGGAGAGAAATTTGGCAATATTTAGAAAAATTACATATGTTTTTACCTTTTGACCTGGCATTCTCAAAGACACCAGAAAAAATATGAAACGACTATGCACGAGATTGTTCACTGGCACATTCATTTCACACAAATTCTTTGTGATTTGTGATAGCAGAAGATTAGAAAACAAACCAACTCTGCACCAATAAAGGACAAATGAAACAAATTATGATAAATCTTCTCATGAAAATCAAATACAGCCATAAAAAGGAATAGGAGGGCATCTAGAAACTGAGATGCTGTAGTTTCCAGGATATGTTAGAGAGAAGTTCCGAAATACAGTAAGCAACCTCCCAGGTAAATAAAAGGGGGGGAAGAAGGACATATATGAATGTATTTCCTTATACTTGCAACAATAATTTAAAAAAAAAACACTGGAATGCAAATGAAAGACTAATAGAAAGTTATCTATAAAGGCATGTAAAATTCAGAGTAGAAGGGACATGGGTAGAAACAAGACTACTCTTACAACTTTTACACCATTCTGGAACCACATACATGATTTACATATTAAACATTTAGATTAAAAAGAAAATAATAGTTTCTAAAAATGAAAAAATGAGCCTAACTGTAAATCAAGTTGGTGAGCTTTACCTTGATCCCCAAACCAAAGACCCCACCAAAAAGAAGAGCTACAGACCAATATCCCCAATGAACATGGATGCCCAAATTCTCACTAAGATACTAGCCATTATGGAATGCCTGGGTGGCTCAGTCCATTGAGCCACTGCCTTCAGCTCAGGTCATGATCCTGGGGTCCTGGGATCGAGTCCCGCATCGGGCTTCTTGCTCAGCCGGGTGCCTGCTTCTCTCTCCGCCTCTGCCTGCCACTCTGCCTGCTTGTGCTCTCTCTCTCTCTCTCTCTGACAAATAAATAAATAAATAAGTAAAATCTTTAAAAAAAAAAAAAAAAAAGATACTAGCCATTAGGATCCAACAGTACATTAAAAGGATTATTTACCATGACCAAGTGGGATTTATTCCTGGGCTACAAGGGTGGTTCAACTTTCACAAATCATTCAATGTGATATACCACATTAACAAGAGAAAGGATAAGAACCTTATGATCCTCTCAAGAGATGCAGAAAAAGCATCTGACAAAATACAGCATCCATTCCATTCTATTTCCAACAACTAAGATTTTAACTTCAAAATACGCCCACAAGATCTTCCAAAAAAACAAACCAAAACCCTGCAAAAATTCCACTTACAAAAGTAATTACCTTTATATGCAGTAAAAACACTTCTTTAAAGACAGGGGTTTTCTTCATTGTTTTATACCCTAAATGTATAAAACCTAGAGCGAGGGCTCCGCTGCAATAGGGCTGAACATGCTGAGCTCGCCCTGAGGTTTTCCGCATGTCTCGGCGGACTTCGGAGAGACAAGACCAATGTTGCGGAGCTCATCTTGCGACTTACCCCTGGTCTGGAAGCCTCAGTCATGTTGATTGTGGCTCTTGGTAGGGAGGAGGTACCCGTGCGAAGACAAACACCAAAGAGCTGAGACCGCATTCACCTGGAAGGCTATGATCACGATGTGGGGATGCTTGAGTCCCATCACCACACACTAGCAGAGCCCCGGGGGCCTCTCACACGGTCCAAAGTTTTCAGCACTGATAACACCTGTGAACTCCACCCCCAATATTCTTAAGGGTCATTCCTTCATCCACAGCCTGTGTCTCCCCCTGGCACTTGTGTGGCTGTGACGACCAAGAGGACTAGCAGAGACAAAGCAGCAGGAGCCACCAGGGGTGCCGCTGAGACCTGTGTCAGGACGTGACATTCTAAGTCTCCTACGTGGCCCTGCCTGCCATATTGGAGGCAACTCCTTTTCTGTCTAAGACTCCTTTTCCTCTACTTCCCACCCCTCAACCCCCAGTTTGTCTGTCCTCCTCCATCTCTCCAGAGCACAGAAGGCACCCTCCCAGAGCTGCCCCCCAGAGCTAGCCTTGGAATGGTAGGATTCACCTCTAGTTCTGTAAATGGGGCCCCGCACACCACAGCATCCGATCAGTGGCTGCCACATAAATGACACTGCTTGTCTCTACCTCCAGAACACACGCAGAGCGGAACGTAAGGGGTAGCGTACCCAGACAAGAGACATAGCACATTTTAAAAATCAAATTAATATAATCTTCTGTAAGCTGAGAGGAAGAGAAATAAGATAAAATAGGGGAAGCCGCACAATCTTCCATGAAGAAGAAGGGTGATGGGCCAAAACTCTGTGTTTACCATCAGATGACCGTTGACACTTCCTTACACCTGCTGCTCACTGGGTGAGGGCAGACATTATAACGTAGGGAATGGAGACATGATTAAGCATGAGGAAGCCTGGGTCTTATCAAAATTCCACATGCAGTCACTAATCACCGTGTTCTCTATTTCCTTCCTTTTTGATGATGCGAAAGCTACATACTGAGAACCTAAAAGATCCCAGCAGAGAAGATACCGAAACCACTGAAGGAAGAACAAGGCACCGTTGTGAGTAGCATTCATTCAACGCACACGGTTTTTTACTCAACAACTATTACATGGCGGACCTTGGCTGGGGATAAAACATTAAATGGCTGTGGTCCCAGTCCTCACAGAAAGGACTGTCTAGAATGAATACACGTGTCAGGCTAATGCAGTGCTGTGTGATACCTGCTATGAAAGGGTGCTTAACTATGGAGATTATGTTTGGAAAACGATGTAAATATTTTAAACTGAAACAACATAGAAATATTAGAAATGACCTACACATATATATCAAAATACTCACATATGCACACATATTAAACATTTTGTATATACTTGTACATAAAATGTATGTTTTAATAAATAACTAATATATACTACTGTATAGGCTATATTTATAAACATAGTATTTATGTTATATATAAATATAGTACTTACTATATACTATAATATCTAGTATATCCTATAATACAGTATGTCATATAGTATCTATGCAATATATTAGACTATACACTATAGTCTATTATGTGCTACATACTGCATATATACTATATAGCATAGACTATACATACTATATATAGTCATATAATTAACTGTAGTATATATTATTTTTTTAAAACACATTTTTATGTAAATAAGGGTAAATACAAAGGCAAATAACTTAATGAGCAAAAATATAGTACTGGAGAGAAGGAAACTGCCTCAAGGACGTGTAAATAAATCATTACTTACTTATGGTAAGAAGTCAACACACTGGTGATAAAAGATTAAATATTTTATACAAATTTATTGTACTTATAAATTCATGTTATATAAAGACAATGACTGGAAAAAAAACACAAACCTTTCCATTTTTTAGAACATACACATAAGTGATTTTAAATTTCAACCCGGGGCACCTAGGTGGCTCAGTCAGTTAAGTGTCTGCCTTTAGCTCAGGTCATGATCCCAGGGCCCTGGGCTTGCCCAGCATCCTGAATCCCTGCTCAGCCGGGAGTCTGCCTCTCTCTCTGCCCCTCCCTCCCTCCTGCTCTGCTCTGCTCTCTTTATCAAATAAATAAACAGAATCTTAAAAAAATAAATAAATAAATTTCAACTCAGTAATTCCACTTCCAGAACATCAGTAGGGGATTATTCATTTCGACACTGCATCAGTGGAAGACTGGCAAACTATGTGTCCACTAATAGGGGACTGCTTAAAGAACAATACGGCCGTACCATGGATACTGTCTGTCCAGCTAAATGGATAACAGAAGCAGCTCAATATGTACTGACATGAAAAGATATTCAAAACGCATCCTTGCATAAAAAGCAAAGCACAGCAAAATGCACGTAATATGCAATCATTTATGTAAAAAATGAATGTATGTAATGTGTGTATGCATCTGTGTATACATACAGGCTCTAGAAAGATATTTATAAAAGAGATGAGTGATTAACTTGGAAAGGGAAGCTGCTGGGAGACGGGAATGACATTTTTACAGAAAAATGTGTTTTTAAAAAATAATATATACTACAGTTAATTATATGAATGAAAGAGGATTCTTATGCAAGGAAATGTCAATAATCACAGATCAATCTGTGTGATAAACTACATTTACAAAATGAAGGCTAAAAGCCATCCAATCAACTCACCAGATGCAGAAAAAGCATTTGACAAAATTCAACATCCAGTCATGAATAAAAACTCTCAACAAAGTAGGCAGAGAGGGGACATAATAAAAGCCAAACCCATAGCTAACATCATACTCAGTGGTGAGCTTTTCCCCTAACAGCAGGAAGAATACACGGACGTCCACTCTCACCATTTTTATTCAACGTAGTACTAGAAGGCCTAGCATCTGCATTAAGGCAAGAAAAAGAAATAAAAGGCATCCAAATTGGAAAGGAAGAAGTATAAATGTCACTATTTGTAAAGGACAGGATACTATAGAGAGAGAACCCTAAAGACTCCACCAAAAAAACTATTAGAACTAATAAATGAATTGAGTAAAGTTGTAGGATACAAAACTTCTGTACACTAATAACAAAGTAGCAGAAAGAGAAATTTCAAAAACTCCATTTATAATTGCACCAAAAAGAATAAAATAACTAGACATAAATTTAACCAAAGAGGTGAAAGATCTGTATTCTGAAAACTATAACACACTGATGAAAGAAGCTGAAGATGATACAAACAAATGAAAAGACATACTATGCTCATGAATTGGAAGAATATTGTTAAAATGTCCACACTACCCAAAGGAATCTATAAATTCACACAATCCCTATCAAAATACCAATAGTAGTTTTCACAGAACAAGAATAAATAATCCCAGGGGTGCCTGGGTGACTCAGTGGGTTAAGCCTCTGCCTTCAGCTCAGGTCATGGTCTCAGGGTCCTGGGATTGAGCCCCACACCAGGCTCTCTGCTCAGCGGGGAGCCTGCTTCCCCCTCTCTCTCTGCCTGCCTCTCTGCCTACTTGTGAGCTCTGTCTCTCTCTCTTTCTCTCTCTGTTAAATAAATAAATAAAATCTTTAAAAAAAAAGAATAAATAATCCCAAAATTTGTATGGGATCATGAAGAAACCTGAATAACCAGAGCAATCTTTAGAAAGAAGAATGAAGCTGGAAGTATCACAATCCCAGATTTAAAGATCTACTACAAAGTTATAATAAGGCAAAAAAACATGGCACTGGCAAAAAAAAACAGACACAAAGATCAATAGAACAAGATAGAAAGCCCAGAAATAAATGGATGCTTATATGGTCAAGTAATCTACAACAAAGGAGGCAAGAATATACAATAAGGAAAAGACAGTCTTTTCAATGAATGGTGTGGGAAAACTGGACCACTTTCATATGCAATACTTAAAAAAATATAAACTCAAGATAGATTAAAGACCTAAAAGTGAGACATGAAGCCATAAAAATCCCAGAAGAAAACACGGGCAATAATCTCTTTGGTATCAGCCTTAGCAACATTTTTCTAGGTAAGTCTCCTCAGGCAAGGGAAACGGAAGCAAAAATAAGCTATTAGTACTTCACCAAAATAAAAAGCTTTGCACAGCGAAGGAGACTACTGACATAACAAAAAGTCAACCTATTGAATGAGAGAATATATTTGCAAATGACATACCTGATAAGCGATTAATACCCAAAATATATAAAGAGTTTATACACAACTCAATATCCCAAAAAGCCCTCCAAATAACCCAATTAAAAATGAGGAGAATGAAACATTCTCCAAAGAAGACATACAGATGGCCAACAGACATAAAAACAGATGTTCAACATCACTAATCATCAGGAAAATGCAAATCAAAACCAAAGCGAGATAACACTTTACACCTGTCAGAATGGCTAAAATCAAAAAGACAGGAATTAACAAATGTTGGAAAGGATGTAGAGAAAAAAGAACCCACATGCACTGTTGGTGGGAATGCAAATGGTGCAGCCACTATGGAAAACAGTATGGAGGTACATCAAAAAATTCAAAATAGAATTACCATATAATCCAGTTAATTCCACTACTGGGTATTTATGCAAAGAACATAAAAATTGTAATTAAAAAAGATATATGCACCTCTATTGCAGTATTATTTACAATTGCCAAATTATGGAAATAACCCAAGTGTCCATTGATAGAGGAATGGATGAAGATGTGGGGGTATGTATACACCTACATACACATATGTACATGCACATGTAGTGGAATATTATTCAGTCATAAAAAAGAATGAAATCTTGCCATTTATAACAACATGGATGGATCTACAGGGTATAATGCTAAGTGAAATAAGTCATTCCAAAAAAGACAAAGACCATATGATCTCACTCTTATGTGGAATTTAAGAAACAAAAGAACAAAGACAAAGACAAAACAAAAAACAGACTCTTAACTGTAGAGAACTGATGGTTATCTGAGAGGAGGTGGGTACGGGGATGGGTGAAATTAGTGAAGGGGATTAAGAGTACACTTATGCTGAGCAGTGAGTAATGTAGACAATCACTGAATCACTGTATGGTACAACTGAAACTAATATAACACTGTATGTTAACTACACTGAAATTTTTTAAAAAGTAAAACAAACACAAAAATACACACACACACACAAATTAATAACCAAAGAGGTGAAAGACCTGTACTTTGAAAACTATAAAAACAGTGATGCAAGAAATTAAAGATGACACAAAGAAATGGACAGACATTCCATGCTCATTGATCAGGAAAACAAGTATCGTTAAAATGTCTATATTACCCAAAGCAATCTACGTATTTAATGCAATCCCTATCAAAATATCAATAGCATTTTTCACAGCTAGAACAAATAATTCTAACATTTGTATGGAACCACAAAAGACCCCAAAGAGCCAAAGCAATCTCGTAGAAGAAAGGCAAATCTGGATGGCATCAAAATTCTGGACTTCAAGTTATATTACAAATTGAATTTAATAAAAAAAGGAAAAAAAAGGAATAAAAGCTATAGTAATCAAAACTGTATGGTACTTTCACAAAAACAGACACATAGATCAATGGAAGAGAAGAGAAAGCCCTGAAATGAACCCACAGATATATGGTCAATTAATCTTCTTCAAAGCAGGAAAGAATGTCCAATGGGAAAAGGACAGTCTCTTCAACAAATGGTGTTGGGGAAACTGGACAACAACATGGAAAAGAATGAATCGGGCCAGTGTCTTACACCATTAACAAAATAAATTCAAAACAGATGAAAGACGTAAGTGTGAGACAGAACACCATAAAATCCTAGATAACACAGGCAGTGACCTCTTTGACCTTGGTCATAGCAACTTCTTACTAGACAGGTCCCCTGAAGCAAAAGAAATAAGAGCAAAAATAAACCGGTGGGATTTCATCAAGATAAAAAGCTTCTACACAAAACAGAGGGTGATGCATAAAATTTGAAGTTCTGTTTTTGAAAAAATTTTTTCTTATCTATGTCAATCCTCTCAGTAATGATTAGGTAGCTGTCTTATTTTAAGACTTAATGGCATTTCAAAAATAATTATCTGATTAAAATGATAACATAATCCTTTGTGAAGTAAATCTGAAGAATCCAAACTGGAAAAAAAAAAAGCTTCTACACAGCAAAGGAAACAATCAGCAAAATTAAAAGGCAACCTATGGAATGGGAGAAGATATTTGCAAATGACATCTGACAAAGGGTTAGTATCCAAAATCAATAAGGAACTTATAAAACACCCCCCAAAAAAATACTCTGGTTAAAAAGTAAGCAGAAGATATGAATGGACATTTTTGCAAAGAAGAGAAGGCCAACAGACACATGAAAAGATGCTCAACTTCATTCACCATCAGGGAAATGCAAATCAAAACTGCAATCAGATACAGTTCACACCAGTCAGAATGGCTAAAATCAACAACACAAGAAACAGTAGGTGTTGCAAGGATGCAGAGAAATGGGAGCCCTTGAGCACTGTAGGTGAGAGCGCCAACTGGTACAGCCATTCTGGAGAACAGTACGGAGGTTCCCCAAAAAGTTAAAAATAGAACTAACTTATGACCCAGCAATTGCGCTACGAGGTATTTACCCAAAGGATACAAAAATACTGATTCAATGGATATATGCACCCCAATGTTTACAGCAGCATTATCTACAATAGCCAAATTATAGAGAGAGCCCAAATGTCCATCTACTGATAAATGGATAGAGAAGATGTGGTGCATATATATAAATGGAATATTACTCAGTCATCAAAAAAGAATGAAATCTTGCCAAGTAAGATATATACTAATATATCTTATAGAGAGTATAATGCTAATAACCGAAACAAGTCAGTCAGAAAAGGACATATACCATATGATTTCTCCCATGTGCAGAATTTAAGAAACAAAATAGATGAACATAGGGGTTAAAAAGAGAGGCAAACCAGAAACAGATTCTTAACTATAGAAAACAAACTGAGGGTTGATGGAGGGGGGTGGGCAGGGGGATGGGTTAAATGAGTGATGGGGATGAAGGAGGGCACTTGTTATCATGAGCACTGGGTGATCTATGGAAGTGATGAATCACTGAATTCCACACCTGCAACTAATATTACATGGTAGGTTACTAACTGGAATTTAAATAAAAACTTGAAAAAGGAAAAAAAAAAGAGGTTTCTTTCACACTGCAAACTGTTTTGTAACTTTTGAACTTTGAACCATGTTTATATGGTACCTATGCAAAAATTAGTAAATTTTTACCAAAGGAAAACTTTATATTTCATGGTTAAAAATGTTTATTTTTTACTATGATTTTTCCTTTTATTCTATTAATACTTGAAAATAATGAAATATTTCTTAATACTTACTTCTTTCAATTTATAGTTATAACCATTTCTTTATCAAAATAAAATTTCTTAGCATAACCTGGTCATTCACAGACCTGTACCCCTGGGGCTAATAATACATTATATGTTAATAAAAGATAAAAAAATTTTTTTTTAATTTCTTAGCATAATTTTTAAGTTGAAAATTTTAAAATGAATTTTAGCATCCTATAGAATAGTGGTTTCAGTAAAAATGGAATAATTGATACATATGTTATACCTAAAGCTTTTGCAGTTTAATTTTGGCAATTCCTGGATTGGATGTTTGGTGGTAATATATGAATAAAGATACAAATCCATCATGAAGGTTAACAGAGACAGGCTCAACCATGCACAAACAGTATGTCACATTCTTTGCCATTTCAGTCTTGTGTGGATAAGGGATGCCTACCTTTCTGCATCACAGGAGTACTGTTATAATGTCCTTACACCATGAAGTACCACTGCATCCAGCCAGTTTCATCAGCAGAGACTAAGCTAAGGATAAAGGAAATCATGGAGAAACTAGACTAATTGATCCCACCGAGACCTTTCCCCCATATGACATCACCACCAGTGCCACACACAGGAGACCTACCATCCTCCACCCCTGAGATACATAACTGCAGGGAGAAATCAGTGAAACATCTGCTGGAGGCGAGGGACCACTTGGGATGCAGGGAAGGAATATGGCAGGAATTTCCCGAGGGCCAGGGTGTCCTTCCCAGCACGGAAGACAGGCGCTGCAGGAAAGGTGAGACCAACAATGGCACCTACCTTGTCAGCTTCACTTTGTTCTGGGAGGGCCAGGTCTCTGTCTTTCCTCCTCATCTACCTCAGCAAAGGGGTGTCGACTCTCTAGAGGGCAAGGAACCAAGACTATGGCAGAATGATCTTCACAAGCCAGTTGGCCAGTGGCACCTCTAGGGTCCTCTCTGACCGTAAACACAGCTGTTCACCTGTGTCAGTACCTAGATGCTGGAGATCAAAAAGCAGAAGGCCTCATCACATGCCCTCTGAGAGCCTGACCCACAGGACCACCAATGACTTAGCCGAGAACAGTAGAGCCTTTTAAGGTAAGCGAGCCTTCAAACCCAATGTGCAGTTAGACAGGTAGCTTATTTTTCTGTATCAACTACCCCAATCATTATAATTAACAGTGAGCCCGGCACTCTCAATGTCCAAATACCTATTGGTTATTAGCTTTGTTTTACTAAAGGCCACACACAGGTTCTACCACCTGACCTTCACACAGTTTCTTTTTTGGCCTTCAGGAATAGAGATGAATGACTAGAGATGAATGACTCCTTGCTGTTGCCCCAGAGTACTGCCCCACCCCTTGTCGTTTTCCTTAGATCCCACCCTTTATTAATCCACCTGCATTACTGAGTTTGAATGTGCCGTGTTTCCTGCTGGGCCTGTAACTGAGCCAGAGGAAACTTCATATACAAATTTACCAAACGGGCATTCACAAGATTTAAAAAAAAGACAATGTGGCTGGGGGTTAGTAGCCAAGGAGGAAAGTGAGAGAAGGTAAGTCACAAAGTGGGCCAGGCCGGCCATATCATGAAGAATCTTGTGCAAGAGTTTGGATTTTATTTCAAGTAAAATGAAAAGCTGTCAAAGTGTTCCATGCAGAGAAACACTTTTTTTTAATATATTTTTTATTAAATTAATACATACACATTGTCCGAAAAATCAAACTGAGCTAACTCTAGCATCGACTATACCAATTTCTACTTCCCTTCCCCCAGATGCAACTGCCTCGGAATATTTTTATTGCTTTAAACACTATTTACCAGTATACTTCCTAAATGTGCTTATGTAGTTTGGTCAGCTATACAAATCTCAATTTTCTGAACAAACGAGGGGCTTAGTTTTCTCGGGTACAAGAAGCCTGGAGGCAATGCAGGGCTGACACAGCATCTAATTTGCCCCAAGGACCCATCCAAAACCCCTGTTCTGCCTCTTCAGCATGTGGCTTTCTCATGCTGATCACCTCAGTATCTCAAGAAAGATGCCCAACATTCATCACTCAACTGTGCTCCAGGTGAGAAGAAGGGCAAAGGGCAAGAGGAAAAAGGCACATTCCAGTTGCACCAGCCACTCAATGATTTCTGATCATACATCACCGGCCAGGATGATGTAAAATGACCACCCTTCCTGACAAGAAAAATACATTTTGCTAAGCATGCTGCCACCCTGTGTTCTATACATAAGGGAGAGAGGAGAAGGGACCCTGCATTGGTTACCAGCAGTCTCAGAACACTGCTATTCCTTGATGTTTCCATTTCCCATTCAATATCAATTTCCAGGGTGGGTAGTAAAATCTCCAGTTCTCTTACATTACTTGTACCCCATTTGCCTTTACCGTATTCTTCCAATACATCCTCAGTTGACCCTTGGACAACACGGGTCTGAACAGCACAGGTCCACTGATGTGGAGGTTTGCAACAATTTGAAAAAACTCACAAACCACACAGCCTAGATATAGGGAAAAAAAATTAAGAAAAAGATGTCTCAAATTCATAAACCATATGTAGATACTAGCATATTTTTTCATTGGTTACCATAAAATATACACAAATTACTAAAAGTATTTATCAAAACTTATACACATAAACACAGACCCTACACACATGGCATCCCTCACAGTCAAAAAGGAGTGTACACAAAGAAGCAGCATTAAATGGTAACTGCATGAAATTCACTATAGTACAGACACCATTATTGTAACTTTGTAACCACCTGCAATTGCTACTCAGTGAGCTCAAGAGTTGTGAGTATCCATTTAAAATGCCCTAGGTTGGGAATCGTCTCTCTGTGAACAGTTCATCTTTCCAGTAAGTTATGTATCATAGTAAAAAGTGATCTTTCTTGGTTCTTCTCTATTTTTCTTCATGTTTAGTGCACTACCATAAACTCTGAATAACATGTTCCAGGGAACTCATGCAGAGTGCCCACTCGTGATGCCAGAAGTGCTCCCAAAAAGTAGAGAGAACAGTCGGGACATTATGAGGAAAAGTTGACCTGTTTGATATGTACCATAGATTAATGTCTGCAGCTGTGCTTGTCCATCATTTCAAGGTAAGTGAACCCAGCGTAAAGACCACTGTAAAAAAAAAAAAAAAAAAGAAAGGAAGGAATCTAATCACATACCGAAAGACTAAACAGACCTATAGATTCAACACAATTCCAAACAAAATCCAAGCAGGTTGTATGTGTGGTAGGGGGCAGGGTGTAATTTGACAATATAATTCTAAAATTTCTAAGGAAATTTAAAAGGCCAAAAATAACCAAAAACACTTCTAAAACAGAAGGCTGCGGAACTTACATTTCCAGATATCAAGACTTATTTTAATGCTAGATATAGGATTATGACAGTGTGGCACTGATGCAAAGAGAAACAAACAAACAAAAAAACCCCAATGAAATGGAATATAGAGAACAAACCTCATGGTTCATGACAAATAAATCACTGCAGAGCAGTGAGGGAAGGACAGACTTTTCAATAAACAATTCTGGGAAAACAGGATTTCCATGGGGAGAAAAATGAAACCGGAACCCTTTATTATAATACACACACACACACACACACACACACACAGACCAGTTCTGGGAAATCATAGACTTAAATATGAAAAGCAAAGCAATAGAGCTTCTCAAAGAGTACGTCTCACACCATCTGTAGTGAAAAACCACTTAAAAAAAAAAATCTAAACATTCAAGGAACCATGCTTGGTCCTACTGCACATGACTCTTCATATGAGCCGGAAAACACTAGAACCCACAAAAGATGAATCTGCTAGTCACACGCTTGCAAGCCATGATGACGTCGCAGTCCCACAGAAGTTTCTGAAGGCTTACTCTCAATTTCTGTACTTATCATGAACCACTAAAAGCCAGTTTAGAATCACCACAGGTTCTCAGACTAAGGTTTGATTGGCACAATAACAAACAACTCTTCGACTGTTGAAGAGAAAACAAGAAAATGTCGTAGTGACTTCAAGGTAAAATATGTTTTCTTAGACTGAATTCTAAAGGCACTAATGGTAAGGAAAAACACTGGTAAGTTTTAGCACATTAAAATCAGGAACTACTTATCAAAAGATACCATTAAAAGAGTGAAAAAAGAAACTAAAAGCTGTGAAAAAGATATTTGTAATACACTGAATAAAGTATTCTCTTTTCTCTGTGTCCAGACTGATAACTTAAAATCCATATTTATATGTCAGAAAATATGAAAAATAAAACACATGTACCCCCCAAAACCATAAGTAAAAAGATAAATTACAGAGAAAGAACACATGTAATTTGCATCCTAAACAATCAACTAATATGCCTATTATATAGAGAGCTCTTAAAAATTGAAAAGAAAAAGGCCCCGAGAGAAAAATTAGCCAAAGTTGTAAGTAAGCAATTTAGTAGGAAAAATGAAAACGGGCCTTCAACACAGAAAAAGAAATAGATATTTGAACAACACTGAGAGACCATTTCTTGTGTATTGAGTTAGAAAAATCCCAAAGATTGAAAACATACAATACTGATGAGACTCTGGAGAAATGGACATTCTCAAGCTCTGCCAATGGGAATCCAAAATGGCGCAGCCCCTGTGGAGAGAAATTTGGCAATATTTAGAAAAATTACATATGTTTTTACCTTTTGACCTGGCATTCTCAAAGACACCAGAAAAAATATGAAACGACTATGCACGAGATTGTTCACTGGCACATTCATTTCACACAAATTCTTTGTGATTTGTGATAGCAGAAGATTAGAAAACAAACCAACTCTGCACCAATAAAGGACAAATGAAACAAATTATGATAAATCTTCTCATGAAAATCAAATACAGCCATAAAAAGGAATAGGAGGGCATCTAGAAACTGAGATGCTGTAGTTTCCAGGATATGTTAGAGAGAAGTTCCGAAATACAGTAAGCAACCTCCCAGGTAAATAAAAGGGGGGGAAGAAGGACATATATGAATGTATTTCCTTATACTTGCAACAATAATTTAAAAAAAAAACACTGGAATGCAAATGAAAGACTAATAGAAAGTTATCTATAAAGGCATGTAAAATTCAGAGTAGAAGGGACATGGGTAGAAACAAGACTACTCTTACAACTTTTACACCATTCTGGAACCACATACATGATTTACATATTAAACATTTAGATTAAAAAGAAAATAATAGTTTCTAAAAATGAAAAAATGAGCCTAACTGTAAATCAAGTTGGTGAGCTTTACCTTGATCCCCAAACCAAAGACCCCACCAAAAAGAAGAGCTACAGACCAATATCCCCAATGAACATGGATGCCCAAATTCTCACTAAGATACTAGCCATTATGGAATGCCTGGGTGGCTCAGTCCATTGAGCCACTGCCTTCAGCTCAGGTCATGATCCTGGGGTCCTGGGATCGAGTCCCGCATCGGGCTTCTTGCTCAGCCGGGTGCCTGCTTCTCTCTCCGCCTCTGCCTGCCACTCTGCCTGCTTGTGCTCTCTCTCTCTCTCTCTCTGACAAATAAATAAATAAATAAGTAAAATCTTTAAAAAAAAAAAAAAAAAAGATACTAGCCATTAGGATCCAACAGTACATTAAAAGGATTATTTACCATGACCAAGTGGGATTTATTCCTGGGCTACAAGGGTGGTTCAACTTTCACAAATCATTCAATGTGATATACCACATTAACAAGAGAAAGGATAAGAACCTTATGATCCTCTCAAGAGATGCAGAAAAAGCATCTGACAAAATACAGCATCCATTCCATTCTATTTCCAACAACTAAGATTTTAACTTCAAAATACGCCCACAAGATCTTCCAAAAAAACAAACCAAAACCCTGCAAAAATTCCACTTACAAAAGTAATTACCTTTATATGCAGTAAAAACACTTCTTTAAAGACAGGGGTTTTCTTCATTGTTTTATACCCTAAATGTATAAAACCTAGAGCGAGGGCTCCGCTGCAATAGGGCTGAACATGCTGAGCTCGCCCTGAGGTTTTCCGCATGTCTCGGCGGACTTCGGAGAGACAAGACCAATGTTGCGGAGCTCATCTTGCGACTTACCCCTGGTCTGGAAGCCTCAGTCATGTTGATTGTGGCTCTTGGTAGGGAGGAGGTACCCGTGCGAAGACAAACACCAAAGAGCTGAGACCGCATTCACCTGGAAGGCTATGATCACGATGTGGGGATGCTTGAGTCCCATCACCACACACTAGCAGAGCCCCGGGGGCCTCTCACACGGTCCAAAGTTTTCAGCACTGATAACACCTGTGAACTCCACCCCCAATATTCTTAAGGGTCATTCCTTCATCCACAGCCTGTGTCTCCCCCTGGCACTTGTGTGGCTGTGACGACCAAGAGGACTAGCAGAGACAAAGCAGCAGGAGCCACCAGGGGTGCCGCTGAGACCTGTGTCAGGACGTGACATTCTAAGTCTCCTACGTGGCCCTGCCTGCCATATTGGAGGCAACTCCTTTTCTGTCTAAGACTCCTTTTCCTCTACTTCCCACCCCTCAACCCCCAGTTTGTCTGTCCTCCTCCATCTCTCCAGAGCACAGAAGGCACCCTCCCAGAGCTGCCCCCCAGAGCTAGCCTTGGAATGGTAGGATTCACCTCTAGTTCTGTAAATGGGGCCCCGCACACCACAGCATCCGATCAGTGGCTGCCACATAAATGACACTGCTTGTCTCTACCTCCAGAACACACGCAGAGCTGAACGTAAGGGGTAGCGTACCCAGACAAGAGACATAGCACATTTTAAAAATCAAATTAATATAATCTTCTGTAAGCTGAGAGGAAGAGAAATAAGATAAAATAGGGGAAGCCGCACAATCTTCCATGAAGAAGAAGGGTGATGGGCCAAAACTCTGTGTTTACCATCAGATGACCGTTGACACTTCCTTACACCTGCTGCTCACTGGGTGAGGGCAGACATTATAACGTAGGGAATGGAGACATGATTAAGCATGAGGAAGCCTGGGTCTTATCAAAATTCCACATGCAGTCACTAATCACCGTGTTCTCTATTTCCTTCCTTTTTGATGATGCGAAAGCTACATACTGAGAACCTAAAAGATCCCAGCAGAGAAGATACCGAAACCACTGAAGGAAGAACAAGGCACCGTTGTGAGTAGCATTCATTCAACGCACACGGTTTTTTACTCAACAACTATTACATGGCGGACCTTGGCTGGGGATAAAACATTAAATGGCTGTGGTCCCAGTCCTCACAGAAAGGACTGTCTAGAATGAATACACGTGTCAGGCTAATGCAGTGCTGTGTGATACCTGCTATGAAAGGGTGCTTAACTATGGAGATTATGTTTGGAAAACGATGTAAATATTTTAAACTGAAACAACATAGAAATATTAGAAATGACCTACACATATATATCAAAATACTCACATATGCACACATATTAAACATTTTGTATATACTTGTACATAAAATGTATGTTTTAATAAATAACTAATATATACTACTGTATAGGCTATATTTATAAACATAGTATTTATGTTATATATAAATATAGTACTTACTATATACTATAATATCTAGTATATCCTATAATACAGTATGTCATATAGTATCTATGCAATATATTAGACTATACACTATAGTCTATTATGTGCTACATACTGCATATATACTATATAGCATAGACTATACATACTATATATAGTCATATAATTAACTGTAGTATATATTATTTTTTTAAAACACATTTTTATGTAAATAAGGGTAAATACAAAGGCAAATAACTTAATGAGCAAAAATATAGTACTGGAGAGAAGGAAACTGCCTCAAGGACGTGTAAATAAATCATTACTTACTTATGGTAAGAAGTCAACACACTGGTGATAAAAGATTAAATATTTTATACAAATTTATTGTACTTATAAATTCATGTTATATAAAGACAATGACTGGAAAAAAAACACAAACCTTTCCATTTTTTAGAACATACACATAAGTGATTTTAAATTTCAACCCGGGGCACCTAGGTGGCTCAGTCAGTTAAGTGTCTGCCTTTAGCTCAGGTCATGATCCCAGGGCCCTGGGCTTGCCCAGCATCCTGAATCCCTGCTCAGCCGGGAGTCTGCCTCTCTCTCTGCCCCTCCCTCCCTCCTGCTCTGCTCTGCTCTCTTTATCAAATAAATAAACAGAATCTTAAAAAAATAAATAAATAAATTTCAACTCAGTAATTCCACTTCCAGAACATCAGTAGGGGATTATTCATTTCGACACTGCATCAGTGGAAGACTGGCAAACTATGTGTCCACTAATAGGGGACTGCTTAAAGAACAATACGGCCGTACCATGGATACTGTCTGTCCAGCTAAATGGATAACAGAAGCAGCTCAATATGTACTGACATGAAAAGATATTCAAAACGCATCCTTGCATAAAAAGCAAAGCACAGCAAAATGCACGTAATATGCAATCATTTATGTAAAAAATGAATGTATGTAATGTGTGTATGCATCTGTGTATACATACAGGCTCTAGAAAGATATTTATAAAAGAGATGAGTGATTAACTTGGAAAGGGAAGCTGCTGGGAGACGGGAATGACATTTTTACAGAAAAATGTGTTTTTAAAAAATAATATATACTACAGTTAATTATATGAATGAAAGAGGATTCTTATGCAAGGAAATGTCAATAATCACAGATCAATCTGTGTGATAAACTACATTTACAAAATGAAGGCTAAAAGCCATCCAATCAACTCACCAGATGCAGAAAAAGCATTTGACAAAATTCAACATCCAGTCATGAATAAAAACTCTCAACAAAGTAGGCAGAGAGGGGACATAATAAAAGCCAAACCCATAGCTAACATCATACTCAGTGGTGAGCTTTTCCCCTAACAGCAGGAAGAATACACGGACGTCCACTCTCACCATTTTTATTCAACGTAGTACTAGAAGGCCTAGCATCTGCATTAAGGCAAGAAAAAGAAATAAAAGGCATCCAAATTGGAAAGGAAGAAGTATAAATGTCACTATTTGTAAAGGACAGGATACTATAGAGAGAGAACCCTAAAGACTCCACCAAAAAAACTATTAGAACTAATAAATGAATTGAGTAAAGTTGTAGGATACAAAACTTCTGTACACTAATAACAAAGTAGCAGAAAGAGAAATTTCAAAAACTCCATTTATAATTGCACCAAAAAGAATAAAATAACTAGACATAAATTTAACCAAAGAGGTGAAAGATCTGTATTCTGAAAACTATAACACACTGATGAAAGAAGCTGAAGATGATACAAACAAATGAAAAGACATACTATGCTCATGAATTGGAAGAATATTGTTAAAATGTCCACACTACCCAAAGGAATCTATAAATTCACACAATCCCTATCAAAATACCAATAGTAGTTTTCACAGAACAAGAATAAATAATCCCAGGGGTGCCTGGGTGACTCAGTGGGTTAAGCCTCTGCCTTCAGCTCAGGTCATGGTCTCAGGGTCCTGGGATTGAGCCCCACACCAGGCTCTCTGCTCAGCGGGGAGCCTGCTTCCCCCTCTCTCTCTGCCTGCCTCTCTGCCTACTTGTGAGCTCTGTCTCTCTCTCTTTCTCTCTCTGTTAAATAAATAAATAAAATCTTTAAAAAAAAAGAATAAATAATCCCAAAATTTGTATGGGATCATGAAGAAACCTGAATAACCAGAGCAATCTTTAGAAAGAAGAATGAAGCTGGAAGTATCACAATCCCAGATTTAAAGATCTACTACAAAGTTATAATAAGGCAAAAAAACATGGCACTGGCAAAAAAAAACAGACACAAAGATCAATAGAACAAGATAGAAAGCCCAGAAATAAATGGATGCTTATATGGTCAAGTAATCTACAACAAAGGAGGCAAGAATATACAATAAGGAAAAGACAGTCTTTTCAATGAATGGTGTGGGAAAACTGGACCACTTTCATATGCAATACTTAAAAAAATATAAACTCAAGATAGATTAAAGACCTAAAAGTGAGACATGAAGCCATAAAAATCCCAGAAGAAAACACGGGCAATAATCTCTTTGGTATCAGCCTTAGCAACATTTTTCTAGGTAAGTCTCCTCAGGCAAGGGAAACGGAAGCAAAAATAAGCTATTAGTACTTCACCAAAATAAAAAGCTTTGCACAGCGAAGGAGACTACTGACATAACAAAAAGTCAACCTATTGAATGAGAGAATATATTTGCAAATGACATACCTGATAAGCGATTAATACCCAAAATATATAAAGAGTTTATACACAACTCAATATCCCAAAAAGCCCTCCAAATAACCCAATTAAAAATGAGGAGAATGAAACATTCTCCAAAGAAGACATACAGATGGCCAACAGACATAAAAACAGATGTTCAACATCACTAATCATCAGGAAAATGCAAATCAAAACCAAAGCGAGATAACACTTTACACCTGTCAGAATGGCTAAAATCAAAAAGACAGGAATTAACAAATGTTGGAAAGGATGTAGAGAAAAAAGAACCCACATGCACTGTTGGTGGGAATGCAAATGGTGCAGCCACTATGGAAAACAGTATGGAGGTACATCAAAAAATTCAAAATAGAATTACCATATAATCCAGTTAATTCCACTACTGGGTATTTATGCAAAGAACATAAAAATTGTAATTAAAAAAGATATATGCACCTCTATTGCAGTATTATTTACAATTGCCAAATTATGGAAATAACCCAAGTGTCCATTGATAGAGGAATGGATGAAGATGTGGGGGTATGTATACACCTACATACACATATGTACATGCACATGTAGTGGAATATTATTCAGTCATAAAAAAGAATGAAATCTTGCCATTTATAACAACATGGATGGATCTACAGGGTATAATGCTAAGTGAAATAAGTCATTCCAAAAAAGACAAAGACCATATGATCTCACTCTTATGTGGAATTTAAGAAACAAAAGAACAAAGACAAAGACAAAACAAAAAACAGACTCTTAACTGTAGAGAACTGATGGTTATCTGAGAGGAGGTGGGTACGGGGATGGGTGAAATTAGTGAAGGGGATTAAGAGTACACTTATGCTGAGCAGTGAGTAATGTAGACAATCACTGAATCACTGTATGGTACAACTGAAACTAATATAACACTGTATGTTAACTACACTGAAATTTTTTAAAAAGTAAAACAAACACAAAAATACACACACACACACAAATTAATAACCAAAGAGGTGAAAGACCTGTACTTTGAAAACTATAAAAACAGTGATGCAAGAAATTAAAGATGACACAAAGAAATGGACAGACATTCCATGCTCATTGATCAGGAAAACAAGTATCGTTAAAATGTCTATATTACCCAAAGCAATCTACGTATTTAATGCAATCCCTATCAAAATATCAATAGCATTTTTCACAGCTAGAACAAATAATTCTAACATTTGTATGGAACCACAAAAGACCCCAAAGAGCCAAAGCAATCTCGTAGAAGAAAGGCAAATCTGGATGGCATCAAAATTCTGGACTTCAAGTTATATTACAAATTGAATTTAATAAAAAAAGGAAAAAAAAGGAATAAAAGCTATAGTAATCAAAACTGTATGGTACTTTCACAAAAACAGACACATAGATCAATGGAAGAGAAGAGAAAGCCCTGAAATGAACCCACAGATATATGGTCAATTAATCTTCTTCAAAGCAGGAAAGAATGTCCAATGGGAAAAGGACAGTCTCTTCAACAAATGGTGTTGGGGAAACTGGACAACAACATGGAAAAGAATGAATCGGGCCAGTGTCTTACACCATTAACAAAATAAATTCAAAACAGATGAAAGACGTAAGTGTGAGACAGAACACCATAAAATCCTAGATAACACAGGCAGTGACCTCTTTGACCTTGGTCATAGCAACTTCTTACTAGACAGGTCCCCTGAAGCAAAAGAAATAAGAGCAAAAATAAACCGGTGGGATTTCATCAAGATAAAAAGCTTCTACACAAAACAGAGGGTGATGCATAAAATTTGAAGTTCTGTTTTTGAAAAAATTTTTTCTTATCTATGTCAATCCTCTCAGTAATGATTAGGTAGCTGTCTTATTTTAAGACTTAATGGCATTTCAAAAATAATTATCTGATTAAAATGATAACATAATCCTTTGTGAAGTAAATCTGAAGAATCCAAACTGGAAAAAAAAAAAGCTTCTACACAGCAAAGGAAACAATCAGCAAAATTAAAAGGCAACCTATGGAATGGGAGAAGATATTTGCAAATGACATCTGACAAAGGGTTAGTATCCAAAATCAATAAGGAACTTATAAAACACCCCCCAAAAAAATACTCTGGTTAAAAAGTAAGCAGAAGATATGAATGGACATTTTTGCAAAGAAGAGAAGGCCAACAGACACATGAAAAGATGCTCAACTTCATTCACCATCAGGGAAATGCAAATCAAAACTGCAATCAGATACAGTTCACACCAGTCAGAATGGCTAAAATCAACAACACAAGAAACAGTAGGTGTTGCAAGGATGCAGAGAAATGGGAGCCCTTGAGCACTGTAGGTGAGAGCGCCAACTGGTACAGCCATTCTGGAGAACAGTACGGAGGTTCCCCAAAAAGTTAAAAATAGAACTAACTTATGACCCAGCAATTGCGCTACGAGGTATTTACCCAAAGGATACAAAAATACTGATTCAATGGATATATGCACCCCAATGTTTACAGCAGCATTATCTACAATAGCCAAATTATAGAGAGAGCCCAAATGTCCATCTACTGATAAATGGATAGAGAAGATGTGGTGCATATATATAAATGGAATATTACTCAGTCATCAAAAAAGAATGAAATCTTGCCAAGTAAGATATATACTAATATATCTTATAGAGAGTATAATGCTAATAACCGAAACAAGTCAGTCAGAAAAGGACATATACCATATGATTTCTCCCATGTGCAGAATTTAAGAAACAAAATAGATGAACATAGGGGTTAAAAAGAGAGGCAAACCAGAAACAGATTCTTAACTATAGAAAACAAACTGAGGGTTGATGGAGGGGGGTGGGCAGGGGGATGGGTTAAATGAGTGATGGGGATGAAGGAGGGCACTTGTTATCATGAGCACTGGGTGATCTATGGAAGTGATGAATCACTGAATTCCACACCTGCAACTAATATTACATGGTAGGTTACTAACTGGAATTTAAATAAAAACTTGAAAAAGGAAAAAAAAAAGAGGTTTCTTTCACACTGCAAACTGTTTTGTAACTTTTGAACTTTGAACCATGTTTATATGGTACCTATGCAAAAATTAGTAAATTTTTACCAAAGGAAAACTTTATATTTCATGGTTAAAAATGTTTATTTTTTACTATGATTTTTCCTTTTATTCTATTAATACTTGAAAATAATGAAATATTTCTTAATACTTACTTCTTTCAATTTATAGTTATAACCATTTCTTTATCAAAATAAAATTTCTTAGCATAACCTGGTCATTCACAGACCTGTACCCCTGGGGCTAATAATACATTATATGTTAATAAAAGATAAAAAAAATTTTTTTTAATTTCTTAGCATAATTTTTAAGTTGAAAATTTTAAAATGAATTTTAGCATCCTATAGAATAGTGGTTTCAGTAAAAATGGAATAATTGATACATATGTTATACCTAAAGCTTTTGCAGTTTAATTTTGGCAATTCCTGGATTGGATGTTTGGTGGTAATATATGAATAAAGATACAAATCCATCATGAAGGTTAACAGAGACAGGCTCAACCATGCACAAACAGTATGTCACATTCTTTGCCATTTCAGTCTTGTGTGGATAAGGGATGCCTACCTTTCTGCATCACAGGAGTACTGTTATAATGTCCTTACACCATGAAGTACCACTGCATCCAGCCAGTTTCATCAGCAGAGACTAAGCTAAGGATAAAGGAAATCATGGAGAAACTAGACTAATTGATCCCACCGAGACCTTTCCCCCATATGACATCACCACCAGTGCCACACACAGGAGACCTACCATCCTCCACCCCTGAGATACATAACTGCAGGGAGAAATCAGTGAAACATCTGCTGGAGGCGAGGGACCACTTGGGATGCAGGGAAGGGATATGGCAGGAATTTCCCGAGGGCCAGGGTGTCCTTCCCAGCACGGAAGACAGGCGCTGCAGGAAAGGTGAGACCAACAATGGCACCTACCTTGTCAGCTTCACTTTGTTCTGGGAGGGCCAGGTCTCTGTCTTTCCTCCTCATCTACCTCAGCAAAGGGGTGTCGACTCTCTAGAGGGCAAGGAACCAAGACTATGGCAGAATGATCTTCACAAGCCAGTTGGCCAGTGGCACCTCTAGGGTCCTCTCTGACCGTAAACACAGCTGTTCACCTGTGTCAGTACCTAGATGCTGGAGATCAAAAAGCAGAAGGCCTCATCACATGCCCTCTGAGAGCCTGACCCACAGGACCACCAATGACTTAGCCGAGAACAGTAGAGCCTTTTAAGGTAAGCGAGCCTTCAAACCCAATGTGCAGTTAGACAGGTAGCTTATTTTTCTGTATCAACTACCCCAATCATTATAATTAACAGTGAGCCCGGCACTCTCAATGTCCAAATACCTATTGGTTATTAGCTTTGTTTTACTAAAGGCCACACACAGGTTCTACCACCTGACCTTCACACAGTTTCTTTTTTGGCCTTCAGGAATAGAGATGAATGACTAGAGATGAATGACTCCTTGCTGTTGCCCCAGAGTACTGCCCCACCCCTTGTCGTTTTCCTTAGATCCCACCCTTTATTAATCCACCTGCATTACTGAGTTTGAATGTGCCGTGTTTCCTGCTGGGCCTGTAACTGAGCCAGAGGAAACTTCATATACAAATTTACCAAACGGGCATTCACAAGATTTAAAAAAAAGACAATGTGGCTGGGGGTTAGTAGCCAAGGAGGAAAGTGAGAGAAGGTAAGTCACAAAGTGGGCCAGGCCGGCCATATCATGAAGAATCTTGTGCAAGAGTTTGGATTTTATTTCAAGTAAAATGAAAAGCTGTCAAAGTGTTCCATGCAGAGAAACACTTTTTTTTAATATATTTTTTATTAAATTAATACATACACATTGTCCGAAAAATCAAACTGAGCTAACTCTAGCATCGACTATACCAATTTCTACTTCCCTTCCCCCAGATGCAACTGCCTCGGAATATTTTTATTGCTTTAAACACTATTTACCAGTATACTTCCTAAATGTGCTTATGTAGTTTGGTCAGCTATACAAATCTCAATTTTCTGAACAAACGAGGGGCTTAGTTTTCTCGGGTACAAGAAGCCTGGAGGCAATGCAGGGCTGACACAGCATCTAATTTGCCCCAAGGACCCATCCAAAACCCCTGTTCTGCCTCTTCAGCATGTGGCTTTCTCATGCTGATCACCTCAGTATCTCAAGAAAGATGCCCAACATTCATCACTCAACTGTGCTCCAGGTGAGAAGAAGGGCAAAGGGCAAGAGGAAAAAGGCACATTCCAGTTGCACCAGCCACTCAATGATTTCTGATCATACATCACCGGCCAGGATGATGTAAAATGACCACCCTTCCTGACAAGAAAAATACATTTTGCTAAGCATGCTGCCACCCTGTGTTCTATACATAAGGGAGAGAGGAGAAGGGACCCTGCATTGGTTACCAGCAGTCTCAGAACACTGCTATTCCTTGATGTTTCCATTTCCCATTCAATATCAATTTCCAGGGTGGGTAGTAAAATCTCCAGTTCTCTTACATTACTTGTACCCCATTTGCCTTTACCGTATTCTTCCAATACATCCTCAGTTGACCCTTGGACAACACGGGTCTGAACAGCACAGGTCCACTGATGTGGAGGTTTGCAACAATTTGAAAAAACTCACAAACCACACAGCCTAGATATAGGGAAAAAAAATTAAGAAAAAGATGTCTCAAATTCATAAACCATATGTAGATACTAGCATATTTTTTCATTGGTTACCATAAAATATACACAAATTACTAAAAGTATTTATCAAAACTTATACACATAAACACAGACCCTACACACATGGCATCCCTCACAGTCAAAAAGGAGTGTACACAAAGAAGCAGCATTAAATGGTAACTGCATGAAATTCACTATAGTACAGACACCATTATTGTAACTTTGTAACCACCTGCAATTGCTACTCAGTGAGCTCAAGAGTTGTGAGTATCCATTTAAAATGCCCTAGGTTGGGAATCGTCTCTCTGTGAACAGTTCATCTTTCCAGTAAGTTATGTATCATAGTAAAAAGTGATCTTTCTTGGTTCTTCTCTATTTTTCTTCATGTTTAGTGCACTACCATAAACTCTGAATAACATGTTCCAGGGAACTCATGCAGAGTGCCCACTCGTGATGCCAGAAGTGCTCCCAAAAAGTAGAGAGAACAGTCGGGACATTATGAGGAAAAGTTGACCTGTTTGATATGTACCATAGATTAATGTCTGCAGCTGTGCTTGTCCATCATTTCAAGGTAAGTGAACCCAGCGTAAAGACCACTGTAAAAAAAAAAAAAAAAAAGAAAGGAAGGAAAATGTGTGAAGCTGTTGTAGCAGCTATGGCAGCAGGAGCAAAAACCTTGCACATTTTGTAAAATACCTTTTTATTTCATAACGAAAACACAGCTTTTATTGGGGTGCAAGGATTGCTATAAGAAAGGCATAGCTAGGGCACCTAGGTGGTTCAGTCATTAAGCGGCTGCCTTCGGCTCAGGTCATGATCCTGGGGTGCTGGGATCGAGCCCCACATCAGGCTCCCTGCTCAGCTGGAAGTTCCCTCTCACATTCCCCCTGCTTGTGTTCCCTCTCTTGCTCTCTGTCAAATGAATTATTTTATTTTATTATTTATTCATTTGAGAGAGAGAGAGAGAGACAGAGATGGAGAGAGAGAGCACAAGCAGGAGGAGAGGCAGAGGGAGAAGGAGAAGCAGACTCCCCACTGAGTCAGGAGCCCCACATGGGGTTCGATCCCAGAACCTGGAGACCATGACCCAAGCCGAAGGCAGACGCTCAACCATCTGAGCCACCCAGGCACCCCTCTCTGTCAAATAAATTAATAAAATATTTTTTTAAAAAAAGAAAAGAAAGGCATAGTAATAAGACTCTTAATGGTTCAAGAAAAAATGAAGTCCTTATGTGACAAAGCAAAGGCAGGTGAAGGATATAAAGCTTGGGGACTGAATGCCAGCAAAGGATAGTTTGATAATTTTAGAGAGAAGTTTGACTTTTAAAATGTCAAGCTAACAGGAGAAGCAGCTTCACCTGACCAAGATGCAACAGATGGATTTCCAGACACTATTAAGAAAGTCACTGAGAAAGGATTTCTGCCGGAACTGGTTTTTAAAGCAGATGAACGTGCTCTATTTTGGGGTGCGGGAAATGCCATAAAGGACATTTATGAGTAAGTGATCATGAGGATTTAACACACAAAGGGATAGGTTAACTCTACTATTTTGTGCAAATGCACTTGGGTTTGTGATCAGGACTGCCCTTATCTGTAAAGCTGCTAGCCCCTAACCCTTGAAGTGAAAAGATTAACATCAGTTGTCAGTCTTCTGGTTGTACATAAGAAGGCTTGGACAGTGAGAACTCTTCTGGATTGTTTCTATTGATGCTCTGTCCCTGAAGTTACAAAGCCACTTGCCAGTGAGAGACTGTCTTTTAAAGTTCTTTTGATACTGGGCAATGTTCCTGGCCAGGCAGAACCCTTTGAGTTCAACATCAAAAGTATCAAAGTGGTCTACCTTCCCCCAAATACAATATCTCTCATTGTGTCTCTAGATCAGGGAGTAAAAAGGACCTTTAAAGCTCATTACACATGGTACTGTATGGAAAAGATTACCAACACTATGGAAGAAACCCTGAAAATGATGACATCATGCAAGTCTGGAAGGATTACACCACTGAAAATGCCATTGTTTAAACAGAAGAGGCCTTGGAAGACATCAAACCCAAATCAATACATTTCTGATGGAGAAAACTCTGTCCAGATCTTGTGCATGACTTCACTGGATTTAAGACAGAGCCACTCAAGGAAATAATAAAAGAGCTGTGGATATGACCAAAAAAATAAAACAAAATAAAAAGATGGAGTGTAAGGGGTTTCGAGATAATGGATCTTGGAGAAATTCAAGACCTGATAGACACCTTACAAGAGGAATTCACGTCTTGACTACTTGAGGAATTCACGTCAAGACTACTTGACAGAGATGAGTGCTTCTGAACCAGTGCCAGATGATGAGGAAGAAGGCATGGAAGGAACAGTGCCAGAAAAAAAATTGATATTAGACAATCTGGCAGAAGGGTTCCAACCATTCAGGATTGTTTTTGATTCCTTCTGTGATATGGGTACTGAAATTAAAGCAAATAATGGAAAGATTGGTACTTTATAGAAACATTTCTGGGGAATGAAAAAGCAAAGAGACCAAAATTATGGTTTTTTTCATGAAGTGTTTCCATATTCTTTCCACCTCCTCTACCTGTTCTGTCTCTGCTACCCAAGACAGCAAGACCAACCCTTCCTTTTCCTCTTCAGTCTATTAAATATGAAAATGATGAGGATGAAGACCTTTATAATAATCTACTTCCACTTAATGAATAATCATGTCACATCATAAAGCTGTCTGTGGTGTATCTGTGATTGCCTTTGTGTGAAAATCTAATAAACATACAGCAGGAACTCTAGATGTTTTTGTCACCCATAATAATCATCGCCTAAGTATTCATCATACAGAATGTCATGTGTAAGACTTGCATGGAAATGGATAGCTTATCCTTACATAGGCATCAGGTGAGTGATATTTAATATAAAATTCCTAATGTGTTAGTTCTCTGTTTTACAACTTTGCTTCCAAAGAATTATATCATGGTACAGTATAATTGGAGAAACAGTGTTTCAGCCTATCATTACAGGTAAGTGGGGTTTTTCAATTTAACAATGTTTCTACTACAGTATTAGGACTCTGACTATGCTGTAGCATTTTATAACAATTTATTCATAAGTGGATAGGCCAGGCTACAGTGAAGTAATTGTATCAAATTACACTAGGCTACCATAAAGCAATCATATTGCTTGCTCTTCATCATCAGGGCATGAATCATTACACAAAATCATTACAATAATTACAAGAGACTCATAGTTTCTTTTTCACATTATCTTTTCTTTTTTTGATGTCTGGTGTTAGTAATAAACTCACAACCACAGTGTTTTGTATCATACAAGACAATATTGATGTTGGTACTGACAGTTCACCTTGTAAACAGATAACAAAGTATCAACGCACTACAGTATTGTAAATGGATTTTCTCTTTATAATTTTCTGAAAAACATTTTTCTCTACCTCCCTTTATTGTAAAAATACAATATATACTACATAACATACATAGGTATTAATCAACCATTAATGCTATTAGGAAGGCTTCTGGTCCATAATAGGTTATTAGTAGTGAAGCTTCGGGGGAGTCAAAAGTTTTATGCAGATTTTTGACTGTGCAGATAGTTGGTACCCCAGCCCCTGTGTTGTTTAAGTGTCAACTTTAGGTACAAGAGCTTTTTAAATTAGTGTATGCATTGTAAATTCAATTTACTATCTGTTGAGCCATGTAACACACCTTCCCTCCCCTCAAATCACAAATTTTTGGTTTTATTGAGATTTTATTTTACTTCATTTTCTATGTATTTCTCTTTAATTTGACCATATCCTCCATCATATCTGTGAAAATTCTTCCAATTTTATTTTCTAAAACATCACTGACATCCAACAGTGTTTCAAGTCTATCTTAATCTGGCAAATTCTTCCCCAGAGCATTTTATACACTTATTCCAGTCAGAAATGGCTACTTTCTACCTGCTGGACAGGGTATCCAACGTGGGAAACCCCCACCCTCCCAATTTCCTGTGTAGCACCTCCTGTCTCCTGAGTGTACCTCTCATTTTGATCAAACATATCTTCCTAAAACTTTACAAGGGGAAAAATTTATTTTTACTTCTAACCTATCCAAAAGTATTTTTATTCTACTGTGGCACTTGCTGGATAGTTCAGCTGAATCCAGAAATCTGGGTTGATAATGGTTTTTCCTTCAAAATTTTAAAGTCCATTATTCTTCAGTTTTCTGTAACTACAGAGAAGTTGAGTACTGTTATGATTTATAAAAGCTATATTACCTATTTCTCTCATCTTCCAATCTCTTCATCTCTTTAAACTGGTGTTATGATTGTATGATTTGAGGTGAGTAGGAGTAAAGACTTTTTCACTTATTGGCTGGACACACCACAGATCCTTTCAAACCAGAGGCTAGTGTTCTTAATTTTAAAAATATATTAATATCTTTTGATAATTGTCTCCCTGTCATTTTCTCTATTCTCTCCTTCTAGAATAGTCCAATATGACATATCCTGGATTCATCTTCCAAATATCCTAATCTTTCTATTTTATACCACTGTACTTTTTTGCTATATTTTCTGCAAGATTTTATTGATCTTTTCTTTTGGCACCTCTATTTTTTTTTCCAGTCACCATTTTTTTTTCATTTTAGACTGTCTCCTTGTTCTCTGAATATACATTAAAAAAAAAAAAAGATTTATTTATCTGTCAGAGAGAGGGAGAGAGAGCACAAGCAGGGGGAGCAGGAGGCAGAGGGAGAAGCAGGCTCCCCACTGAGCAAGGAGCCCAATGTGGGACCAATCCCAGGACCCTGGGATCATGACCTGAGCCAAAGGCAGACACTTAACTGCCTGAGTCACCCAGGCATCCCTAAAGAGAAAGGATGTAAAATAGAGCTGGAGAGGTAGGCAGTGGGGAAGTCAAGGCCATATCAAAGATTTTAGACTACTGTAAGGATATAGCAGTTCACTGATGGGCTTGGGTAAGAAAACGGGGGAAGAAAATAGTTGTCCCTAAAAAAATCAAACTAGAATTTTGGGAAGATGCCTGTTTCGGAGGATTCTGATCTCACATCATCCCACAGATACACCTAAGTAACAGCTACACTTAAACAAGTAACTCTGAAAATGCCCTGAAGACTGGCAGAATGGATTTCCACATGTAATTGCAGAGAGAAAGTCACAGAAAAGGGTAAGAGGGGCAGAGAGGCAGCCGGGAACCAATCCCCTAGCACGGCTAACCGCAAATAGGAGGGCCATCACAAGCATGGAGAAGTAAGAGGATCAGACCCCAAACTGGGAAACCAAGTCCCCTCTAACACCTGACTTTGAAAACTAGTGAGGCTTAACTCTAGGACCTTTAAAAATTAGGGAGCTTGGGGCACCTGGGTGCCTCAGTGGGTTAAAGCCTCTGCCTTCGGCTCAGGTCATGATCCCAGGGTCCTGGGATCGAGCCCCATATTGGGCTCTCTGCTTGGCAGGGAGCCTGCTTCCTCCTCTCTCTCTGCTTGCCTCTCTGCCTACTTGTGATTTCTCTCTGTCAAATAAATAAATAAAATCTAAAAAAAAAAAATTAGGGAGCTTAACTATGGGAGAACCAGAGAGTGATAGGAAACTGATTACCCACCCTTAAAAGGACAGCATACCAAAGAACTTATCCCAAAGCAGAGCACAAAAGCAGCAGTTTAAAATGGACGTGGAGTATATATGAAGACTTATTGATGTAACTTAGAACAGGTACAAGAGGGACAGGGATCTGCAGGAGATTACTTCAGAAACAAAAGTATGGGCAAGCACCATTTCTCTTCCCCTACCCCAGCCAGAGGCCAGGTAGATAGCCAGAGGCTCCTGGGAGCCCTTTCTACCATTCTCCATCTACTTTGCTAGAGCATCATAAGGCCCCACGCCAGTGTTTCCTTGTGCAACCACTCCATCCAACCCACCTGCCTTGGCACAAATCCTTCCAAAAAGACTCCTTCTCTACTCTACCCAGCAGGTAACCCTGGACTGGACTGGTGCCACCCCAAAGTGACTCCTGCGTTGGGTGAGAGGAGTCCAGAGGTGGAGATAACCCCACACACTGGTGTGCCTGCAGTTCCTTCAGCTGTGCCTCTTAGTTGGCTGCAAGAACACCAGCTGTTGAAGAAGGACTAAATGGAGACAGTCAGGGTGAGCGCTGGCCCTGCCCACCAATGGACCCCTGCAGCTGCAGCTAGGCCTCGTAACAGCACAGGGAGCAAACCCTGCCTGGTGTGCCCTCAGCAGACAAAACGGGGCACTGTAGACAGTTAGACTGAAGGCAACTGCAGCTCAGCCATAATAGGAGGGTGCATGCAGCCCACACAGGGGGCACCCCTGAAGAACCTAATTTTGGTGACCAGGAAGGGATTGCACTATGGGGCACCACAGGAACACTTCTACACAAAACCATTACTCTCAAGACCAGGTGATATAACTGACCTACCTAATACACAGAAACAAACAGAGGGGGATGCCTGTGTGGCTCAGTCTGTTAAGTGTCTGCCTTTGGTTCAGGTCATAATCTCAGGGTCCTGGGATGGAGTCCCACATCAGGTGTCCTGCTCAATGGGGAGCCTGTTTCTCCACCTGCCTGCTGCTTGTTGCTTTCCCTGCTTGTACTCTCTCTCTCTTTCTCCCTTTCTGACAAATAAAATTGAAAGAAGGAAAGAGAGAGAGAGAGAGAGGAAGGAAGAAGAAAGAGAGGCTTAGATGTGGGGGTCAGAGGAATATGTCCCAAAGGGAAGCACAAGAAAAAAAATCACAGTAAAAGAGTTGAGTGAAATGGAGATAAACAATATGCCTGATAAAGATTTCAAAGTAACAGCCAAGAAGATACTCAATGAACTTGATAAACTCAGTGAGAACTTCAACAAAGAGATAGGAAACATTAAAAAGAACTGGTGAGAGCTAAAGAATGCAATAACTGAAATGAAAAATACCCTAGAGGGAATCCATAGCAGATTAGAGAATGCAAAAGAATGGATCGGCAATCTGGAAGACATGATAAAGGAACCTACCAAGCTGAAGAGCAAAAAGAAAAAAGAATGATGAGAAATGACAGTACATCCCAAATATATAAAGAACTTATACAACTCAACACACACACAAAAAGATAGTCCAATTAAAACATGAATAGAGCACCTGAATAGACAATTTTCCAAAGAAGACTGACAGATGGCCAGTAGACACATGAAAACATGGTCAACATCACTAATTATCAGGGAAATGTAAATCAAAACCACAATAAGATAGCACCTCACACCACTGTGATTGGCTAGCATCAAAAAGACAAAAAATGTTGGAGAGGATGTAGAGAAAAGAGAATTCTCAAGCGCTGTTGGTGGGAATGTAAATTGATACAACTACTGTAGAAAACAGTATGGAGAGTCCTCAAAAAAATCTAAAAATACAAATACCACATGATCCAGTAATCCACTATGGGGTATTTAGCCAAAGGAAAAGAAAACACTAATTTGCAAAGATATATTTTCACACCTCTGTTTATTGCTTATTTGCAACAGCCAAGATATGGAAGCAAACCAAGTGTCCATCAATATATAAATGGATAAAGAAGATGTGGTGTACATATACAGTGGGAAGTTATTCAGCCATAAAAAACAATGAAATCTTGCCATTTGTGAAAACCTGGGTGGACCTAGAGTATATTATGCTAAGTGAGATTAAGTCAGACAAAGACAAAACCATATGATTTCCCTTACATGTGGAATCTAAAAAACAAATGAACAAATGAAATAAGTTTTCATTATTTATTTATTTATTTATTTTTAGTCTCACATTTTAACTTAAATTCCAGTTAGGTACCTAAAGGGCAATATTAGCCTCAGGTATAGAATTTAGGGATGCATCACTTATAAACAACACCCAGTGCTCATCACAAGTGTCCTCCTTAATGAAACACATTTTTAGACACAGAGAGCAAACTACTGGCTGCCAGAGAGAGGTGATGGGGGGATGGGTGAAATATATAAAGTGGGTTAAGAGGTACAAATTTATGTTTATATAATAAGTAAGTCATGAGGATGAAAAGTACGCTATAGGAAATAGAGTCAATAGTATCATAATAACATGAGAGATGATAATTAAACTTACTGTGGTGAACATTTCGTAACTGTAAAAGCAGTACGTTGTACACCTGAAACTAATACTACATTTCAATAGAAAAAGATATTTAGTAGGCAAAATATAATGAACTTGGTTAATGGAGAGTAAGTTGGATCAATCAAGAATATACTCCTAACTGTAACACAGAGGACATTAGGAGAAGGAAAGGAAAAGTGAATTGGGGGAATCGGAGGGGGAGATGAACCATGAGAGACTGTGGACTCTGAGAAACAAACTGAGGGTTTTGGAGGGGAGAGGGTTGGGGGGGTTGGGTGAGCCTGGTGGTGGGTATTATGGAGGGCACGGATTGCATGGAGCACTGCACATGGTGCATAAATAATGGATCTTGGAACACTGAAAAAATAAAATAAATTTTTAAAAAAAGAATATATTCCTAACTCTCACATATATAATCAAATGGTGTCTCATAAAGGTGCCAAGACCATTTAATGGGGAGAGGAAAGTCTTTTCAACAAATCATGTTGAAAAAAACAGATATCCATATGCAAAAAGAATGAAGTTTGATCCTTACCTTACTTATACCATAGGAAAAAATAACTCAAAATGCATCAGGGTCCTAAACATAAGACCTAAAATTACCAAACTCTTAAAAGAAAATGGAGAAAGCCTTATAATACTGAATTTGGGGATGACTTCTTGGGTATGACATGAAAAACACAAGCAACAAAAGCAAAAGTAGATAAATTTTGACTACATCAAATTTTAAAACCTCTGTGCCTCAAAGACACAATCACCAGGGCGAAAAGGCAACTTATGGAATGGAAGAAAATAATTACAAATCATATATCTGGATAAGGAACCAAAATCCAGAATAAGTAAGGAACTCCTACAAGTCAACAATAACAAAAATCCAAATAATCTGATTTTAAAATGGGCAAAGGACTTAAAAAGACATTTCTCCAAAGAAGATATACAGAGGTCAATAAGCATAAAAAAGATGCTTGATATCATTAATTATTAGAGAAATATAAATCAAAACCACAATGAGATATCATTTCACACCCATTAGGATGGATGTTATTTAAAAAAAAAGAAACAGAGGGGCTCCTGGATAGCTCAGTCAGTTAAGCATCCACCTCTGGTTTTCACTCAGGTCATGATCTCATGGGTTATCATTTCGAGCCCCACATCGGGCTCCATGCTCAGTGCAAAATCTGCTTGAGGTTCTTACTCTCACTAGCTCTAGCACTCTCTGCCCCTCCCCACTCATATGCTTTCTCTAAAATAATCTTAAAACAAAGAAACAAACAAACCAGAAAACAACAAGTGTTCACAGGGATGTGGAGAAATTAGAACTCCTGTGTACTACTGGTGAAAATGTATAATGGTGTAGGCATTACAGAAGACAGTGCAGCAGTTCCTCAAAAAAATAAAAATAGAATTACCCTATGACCTAGCAATAACTCTTCTAGGTATAAATCCAGAAGAATTGATAGCAAGGTCTCAAAAATATATTTGCATACTCACAGTCATAATTGCATTATTCACAATACCCAAGAGGTGAAAGCAATTCAAAGGTCAACTGACAGATGAATAGATAAACTAAATGTGATATATACATGCAGTGGGGTGTTATTCAGTCTTAAAAAGGAAGGAAATTCTCACACATGCTATAACATGTTTGAAACTTCAGAACATTATGCTAAGTAAAATAACCTCATTATAAAAAGGCAAAAATGCCCTAGGATTTCATTTTATATGAGGTATCTAGAATAGTCAAACTCATCCAAACAGAAAGTGGAATGGTGGTTGTCAGAGGAAAAGGGGAATGACAAGTTGTTATTTAATACATAGAGAGTTTCAGTTTTGCAAGATGAAAAAGTTCTGGAAATTCGTTGCACAGCAATGTGAATGTACTGAATACCGAACTGTACACTTAAAAATGGTTAAAATGGTAAAATTTATGTTATGTGTATTTTACCACAATTTTTAAAAAGAATATACCTGTTTTTCTCCTAATATAGACAAATATAATCTAAATTACATCTGTTACAAAATACTTAGAAATTCTTGATGATTTATAACAAACAACTTTTTTTAAATGCATGGATAATCTTACAAAGTCCCATGAAATCTCATATCATATATAACCTGACAAGTCCCAAATTTACACATATAATGTGGGCAATTTCCTCTGAACTCTTCCAGACTGACATATCCAACTGTCAATCAACATCTCAATTTGAGTGGCATAACATACATCTCCAGCTTAAGACCTAAGTGTCCAAAACCAAATTCTTGATTTTCCTCCATAAATCTGTTCTATCCTGTTTTCCTCATCTCAATAAATAGCAATGCATTTCTTGCCAGTTATCCAGGCCTGTAAACTATGAAGTCTCTCACATATTTTTGGTATTAATTCCATCATCCAACCCTATTTTCTTCACCTTCAAACAATATCCAGAGTTTCATGACTTTTCACCACCTTCATTGTAACTGCGTGTACCCCATCATCACCCTTCACCTACACTATTGCAATGACATTCAATTTTGTCTCCCTGTTTCCAATCTTGGGCCCTATAGTTCATTTTTCAACGATATCCAGAAAAATCCATTTAAAATATAAATTGGGTCACATTCTTATTTGTCATACCTTTGCTCAAAACACTTCAATGATTTTTTCATCTTATTCAGAGTAAGAGCAAAAGATTTCATCCTGACTCACAAGACCCTACATGTTCTGGTCTCTCGTTATCTCTGTGGCTTAATATATAACCATCTTTGCCCCTTATTTATTACCTTCCAGTCTACTTTCTTGGCTTTAACTCAATATAAGGTTTGGGGCCTGAAATCCCTGAGTAAGTCTAAATCTCCAAAGGGGTAGACTAGAAAAAATATATCCACTGATAATGAAAGATAACAAAGAAGCTTCTCAGTTTGGTCCTAATCTCTTATAAAGAAGGCAAAATCTCACCTGTGTCCTGCCTTGATAAAGAAATTCTGATCTATAATACTATCTGTCCAATTCAGGAAACCCCAACCCAATAACTAAGAAAGTAAACAAGCAAGCTGGGGATAATTCATTAGGGTAACTTAACACAAACACATGGAAACTCTTTCTGGATTCATACACTCTAAACAAAGCACACAGGATTACCATAGATAAATTTCACCAATCATAAAATCACTATCTAGAATTACACAAGACAACCATCCTACATAAGAATAGAAGACATCTGGCAATTAGAACTCCAATAACTTTAGGTGAGAGTTATCATTAAAGAATATAATTATTCAAAGTTATTAAAGGAAGAGGAGGGGCTTAGGAAGTAGAGGAGGAGGACCCTGAGTTCACCCTGTCCTATGTTCTCACCTATAATCTACATCCAAGTCAATAAACCAGAGGGTGATCTGAACACTGGCAGCACAAACTCCACAACTAAATACAGAGAAGAAATTGAATCTGCAAGGTTAGGAAAGTCAGAAAGGTGGAGGAGGCTGCCCACAGGAGGGACAGAGTTGTGCACTCAGGGTAGAGGCACAGCCCTTGCACCAGGAGCTCACATGGGGAAGACTAATCCCTGTAAGGTTTGGCTTTAAAAATCAGACAGACTGAATTCTGTGGGTTTGTAAAAACAGTGGTACTTGGAGCCTAGAGCTTTAAAAGTCAGCTGACTCAGCACTAGGTGACCCAGGAGGGTGAGTCATAACTGGGTCACTGCCCTTAAAGGGACAGCAGTGTCCATGGAGAGGTAACATAAAAACAGTTCACATGATGCTAAGGGGAAATAGGAGACAGATCTGTTCATACTGATTTTGGAGTGTTTTGTGGGATCTGTCTGAAAATGAGGGAGCTGGCAGGTAACATTTTCCAAACTACCCTACCAGAATAAACACAGAGACACTGTGGGAAGAAGGACTACATAGACACTTGCTCCCTAACCCACTAGCAATGCACCATGCCCATGAGTTCTCCTGAGGACTCACCTACTCCAAGCCTGCTAATCTCAGCCCAAGGCTCAGGGCAAATTTTGTTAAAGCCACCTGTGTGTCCCACCCACCAGATGGGTGCACAGTTGCCAATGCACACAGTGCAGATCTACTGCATCTCACCCAGCCATGTGCCCCCAGACATGCTGGATGGAAGGGATAACAGGATGAAAGAAGCAGAAGAACAAATTAGTGACCTAGAAGACAGAGTAATGGAAAGTAACCAAGCTGAACAAAAGAGAGAGAAAAGAATTACACAAAATGAAAATAAACTTAGGGAACTCTTTATCAAACATCATATGAATATTATTATAATATTACATTATATTGTAATATCTATGTAATATATTGTAATATCTTTGTAATACATATTACATTATATGTATATGTAATACATTATATGTATATGTAACATATTATATGTAATACATATTACATTATATTGTAATACAATATAATTTACATGTAATTACAATGTAATTTACATGTAATTTACAATGTAAATTACATTATATTGTATTACAATATAATGTAATATTATAATAATATTCATATTGTGGGAGTCCCAGAAGAAGAAGAAGAGAGAAAAGGGAGCAGAAAATTTATTTGAAGAAATAATAGCTGAAAACATCCTTAATTTGGGGAAGGAAACAGATATCCACTACCTAACCTGCTTACGCCATGCCCTGCCCCCACCAGCTGGGCCTGTCTCAGTCTTGACCTCCTGTGGAGGACACATGCACCTTGTTAAAACTGTACCCCCATCCATGGTCACTTTGCAGAGCAGCCCTGGCTGGCCCTGGTCTCTGCAGTGGCTGCAATCCCCTGTGGAAGAGGACGAGCAAGCAGAGCTTACAGCACTGCACCCATACACACACACTTTGTGGGGAGGCCCCAGCCAGCCTGGACTCAGCAGCTGTGCCCCCTGTGGAAGAGCACCAGCACAGTCTTGTTAAAAGTGCACACATCACCCACTACTTTTAAGAGCAAGAAATGCAGTTGACTTTGCTAACACAAAGACACACAGAGTTAAGCAAAATGAGGACATGGAGAAATATGTCACAAATCAAAGAAGAGAACAAAAAATTATAGCAAGAGATTTAAGTGAAATTGAGATCATATGCCTGACAGAGAAATTAAAGTAATGATCATAAAAATACTCACTTGAGGGGAGGTGAACCATGAGAGACTATGGACTCTGAAAAACAATCTGGCAGGTTTTGAAGGGGCGGGGGTGGGAGGTTGGGGGAGCCAGGTGGTGGGTATTAAGGAGGGCACAGATTGCATGGAGCACTAGGTGTGGTGAAAAAAAATGAATTCTGTTATGCTGAAAAGAAATAAAAAAAATAAAAATAATAAATATAAATAAATAAATAAATAAATGAATAAATAAATGAATAAAAAAAATACTCACTGGACTTGAGAAGAGTGGAAAACATCAGTAAGACCCTTATCACAAAAAAGGTAAAAAAAAAAAAAATCAGAGATGACAAACACAATAATTGAAATTAAAAATACAGTTGATGGAACAGCAGACTAGAGGAAGCAGAGGTATAAATTAATGACCTAGAAGATAGAGTAATGGAAAGGAATCAATCTGAGCAAGCAAGAGAAAATACACAAAATGAGAATGGACTTAGGAAACTCAGTGACTCCATCAAGCATAATAACATTTGCATAATAGGGATCCCAGGAGAAGAGAGAAGAAAAGAGAAGGATCCCAGGAGAAGAGAGAAAATTTATTTAAAGAAATAATACTGGGTGTGGTGCATAAACAATGAATTTTGGAACACACAAAAAAATTTAATTTAATTTAAAAAATAAAAAATTTAAATTAAATTAAAAAAAGAAATAATAGCTGAAAACTTCCCAGATCTGGAAAGGGAAACATATCCAGATCCGGAAGGCACAGGGAACACCCCCCCCCAAATAAACCCAATGTGATCCACACCAAGACACATAGTAATTAAACTGGAAGAGTAGTCATAAAGAAAAGTTTTAAAAGCAGCAAGAAAGGGAGGGGGGGAGTGACGTACAAGGGAAACTCCATAAAGCTATCCAATTTTTCAACAGAAACTTTGCAGGGCAAAAGGGAGTGGCATAATATATTTGAAGAACTGAAAGGCAAAAAATCTACAACCAAGAAAACTCTATCCAGAAAGGCTATCATTCAAAATAGAAAGTGATAAAGAGTCTCTGAGACAAATGAAATTAAAGAACTTTGTGACCAATAAACCAGCCTTATAAGAAATATTAAAGGAGACACTTCAAGTGGAAAGGAAAAAGTGTGAGAATCTGAAAAGCAAAAAACACAAAAGCAATAAAAGTAAGTGTATCTGTAAAACTCAGTTAAGGGATTCGTAAAATATGACACCATATACTTAAAACGTCAGGGGCAGGGAAGGAGTAAAGAATGGATTCAGGGGCGCCTGGGTGGCTCAGTGGGTTAAAGCCTCTGCCTTCAGCTCAGGTCATGATCCCAGGGTCCTGGGATCCAGCCCTGCATGGGGCTCTCTGCTCGGCGGGAAGCCCGCTTCCCCCTCTCTCTCTGCCTGCCTCTCTGCCTACTTGTGATCTCTGTCTGTCATATAAATAAAATCTTTAAAAAAAAAAAAAGAATGGATTCAAAGTTAAGAGGCCATCAACTTCATTTAGATTAAAGGATGCATTAGATGTTCTATACAAACCTACTGGTGACCACAAATCGAAAACCAGTAATAAATATGTAAAAATAAAGAGAAAGAAATCCAAGTTTATCACTAAAGAGAAAGACAACAAACCATGAAAGAAGGCAAGAGAAGACAGAATCAGAGAAAAACTACAGAAATAACCACAAAACAAGTAACAAAATGGCAATCAATACATATCTGTCAATAATTACTCTGAATATAAATGGACTAAGTGCTCCAACCAAAAGAAATAAGGTGACAGAGTCGATGAAGAAACAAGACCCATCTAGAGGCTACCTACAAATAACTCATTTCAAACTTAAAGACATTTGCAGATGGAAAGTGAGGGGATGGGGGGCCTGAGTGGCTCAGTGGGTTAGAGCCTCTGCCTTCGGCTCAGGTCATGATCCCAGGGTCCTGGGATCGAGCCCAGTATCGGGCTCTCTGCTTAGCGGGGAACCTGCTTCCTCCTCTCCCTCCTGCCTGCCTCTCTGACTACTTGTAATCTCTGTCTATCAAATTAAAAAAATATATATATTCTCTCTCCCTTTCTCTCTGCCCCCTGCCTGTTCTTTCTTAAAAAAAAAAAAAAAAAAAAAGGAAAGTGAGGGGATGGAGGAACATTTATCATGCAGATGAATATCAAAAGAAAGCTGAGATAGCAATACTCAGAGCAGAAAAAATAGACTGGAACAAAGATTGTAATAAGAGACAAAGAAAGAGACTAATGACAAAGGGGACAATCCAACAAGAAGATATAACAATTATAAACATTTATGCATCCAACATGGGAGCACCTAAATACACAGAATTGTTAATAACAACCACAAAGGAAATAACTGAAAGTAATACAGTAACAGTAGGGGACAGTAACACCCACTTACACCAACGCACAGATAATCCAAACAGAAAGTCAACAAGGAAACAGTGGCTTTGAATGATACACTGGAACAGATGGATTTAACAGATATATTCAGGACATTCTATCCTAAAACAGCAGAATACACTTTCTTTTCAAGTGCACATAGAACATTCTCCAGAATAGATCACATATTAGGTCACAAAACAAGTCTCAACAAATTCAGAAAGAATGAAATCATACCATGCATCTTTTCTGACCACAATGCTATGAAACTAGAAATCAACCACAAGAAAAAGTCCTCAATAAATACATAGAGGTTAAAGATCATGCTACTAAACAATGAATGGGTCTACCAAGAAATGAAAGAAGGAATAAGATATTACATGGAAACAAACAAAATGCAAACACAGTGGTACAAGCTTTGGGATGTAGCAAAAGTGGTTAAAAGTGGGAATTTTATAGCAATAATGGCCAACCTCAAGAAGCAAGAAAAATCTCAAATAAACACCTAAAGCAGCTATAAAGAGAACAAACAAAACCCAAAACTAGTAGAAGGAAGGAAATAATAAAGATTAAAGGAAACAGTCAACAAACCTAAAAGGCAGCCTATGGAATGGGAGAAGATATCTGCATACGACATAAAAGATAAAGGGCTGGTATCCAAGATCTATAAAGAACTTATCAAACTCAACACCCAAGAAATAAACAATCCAGTCAAGAAATGGACAGAAGACATGAAGAGACATTTCTCCAAAGAAGACATACAAATGGCCAACAGACACATGAAAAAATGTTCTACATCGCTCAGCATCAGGGAAATACAAATCAAAACCACAATGAGAGGGGTGCCTGGGTGGCTCAGTGGGCTATATCCTCTGCCTTCGGCTCAGGTCATGATCCCAGGGTCCTGGGATCGAGCCCCGCATCGGGCTCTCTGCTCCACGGGGAGTCTGCTTTCTCCTCTCTCTGCCTGCCTCTCTGCCTACTTGTGATCTGTCAAATAAATAAATAAAATTTAAAAAAAACCCACAATGAGATACCATCTCACACCAGTCAGAATGGATATAATTAACAAGACAGGAAACAACAAACATTGGTGATGATGTGGAGAAAGGGGAACCTTCCTATACTATTGGGAATGCAAGTTGGCACAGCCACTCTGGAAAACAGTATGGCATTTCCTCAAGAAGTTAAAAATAGAGCTATCCTATGACCCAGCACTTACACTACTGGGTATTTACCACAAAGATACAAAGGTAGTGATCCGAAGGGGCACCTGCACCCCAATGTTTATAGCAGCAATGTCCATGATAGCCAAACTGTGGAGGGAGCCCAGATGTCTATCAACAGATGAATGGATAAAGAAGATGTGGTGTGTGTGTGTGTGTGTATGTATGTGTATATGTATATATATGTACACACATATGTATATATATATATATATGTATACACACTATGTGTATACATATATATATATATGTACACATACACACACACACATATATATACACAGTGGAATATTACTCAGCCACCAGAAAGGATGAAATCTTAAAATTTACATCAACATGGACGGAAGTGGGATGTATCATGCTGAGCAAAATCAGTCAGTCTGAGAAAGACAATTATATGGTTTCACTCATACATGGAATATAGGAAATAGTGCAGAGGATCATAGGTGAAGGGAGGGAAAACTGAATGGGAAGAAACCAAAGAGGGAGGAATAACATGAGAGACTCTTACCTGTAGGAAACAAACTGAGGTTTGCTGGAAGGGAGGTGGTTGGGGGAATGGGGTAACTGGGGGATGGGCATTAAGGAGGGCATGTGATTTGTGGGGTGTTATATGCAACTGATAAATTACTAAATTCTACATCTGAAACTAAAGGTGTACTATATGTTGGCTAATTGAATTTAAATTTTAAAAAGGTTAAAGCAAAACTAAATTATATAGAAATTTTAAAAATGGAACAGATAAATGAAACAAGAGACTCATTAAAACATCAATAAAATTGATAAACCTCTAGCCAGACTCATCAAGAGAGAAGACTCAAATAAATAAAATCACAAATGAAAGAGGAAAAATAACACCACCACAAAAATATAACTTTATAAGAGAATATTATGAAAAATTATATGCCAACAAATTGGACAACATAGAATGGATAAATTTTTAGAAACACATAACCTACCAAAACTGAAGAAGGAAGAAACGGAAAATTTGAACAGACTGATCACTAGCAATGAATTTGAATCAGTAATCCAACAACTTCCAACAACAAAAGTCCAGGACCAGATGGCTTCACAGGCAAATTCTACCAAACATTTAAAGAAGAGTTAATACTATCCTTCTCAAACTATTTCAAAAAATTGAAAAGGAAGGAAAACTTCCAAATTTACTCTATGAAGCCAGCAATACCCTGGCACCAAACCCAGATAAAAACACCACTAAAAAAGAGAACTGCAGACCAGTATCTCTGATGTGCATGGATACAAAAATCCTCAACAAGATACTAGCAAACCGAATCCAACAATACACTAAAAAATCATTCACCACAATCAAGTGGGATTTATTCCTGGGATGCAAGTACGGTTCAATATTCACAAATGAATCAACACAATACATCATATCAATAAAAGAAAGGATAAGAACTGTGTCATTGTAAAGGACACAGAAAAACCATTTGATGAAGTACAACATTCATTCATGATAAAAACCCTCAACAAAATGGGTTTTGAGGGAACATACCTCAACATAATAAAGGCCTTATTGAAAAACCCACAGCAAACATCATACTCGATGGGAAAAAAATTGAAGCTCTTCCCCTGAGATCAAGAACAAGACAGGTTTGTCTCCTCTCAGCATGTTTATTCAATATAGTACTGAAAGTCTTAGCCACAGCAATCAGACAACAAAAAGAAATAAAGGCATCCAAATTGGTAAGGAACAAGTAAAACTTTCACTATTTGCAGATGACATGATACTCTACAGAGAACCCAAAAGACTCCACCCAAATACTACTAGAACTGATAAATTAATTTAGTAACGTCACAGGATACAAAATTGATGTACAGAAATATGTTGCATTTTTGTACCAATAATGAAGCAGAAAGAAAAATAAAACAATCTCATTTACAAATGCGCCAAAAATAATAAAATACCTAGAAATAGATTTAACCAAAGAGGTATAACAACTATACTCAGAAAACTCTAAACGGTGATGAAAGAAATCGAAGACAACCAAAGAAATGGAAAGACACTGCATGCTTATGGATTCAAAGAATATTGTTAAAACCTCTATACTACCCAAAGCAACCTACACATTTAACGCAATCTTTATCAAAATACCAACAGTATTTTTCACAGAACTAGAACAAACAATCCTAAAATGTGTATGCCAAAAAAAGATTTCAAATAGCCAAAGCAATCCTGAGGAAAATAAAACAAAACTGGAGGTATCACAATTCCAGGCTTCATAGTTATATTATAAAGATGTAGTTACCAAAAGAGTATGGTACCAGCACAAAAATAGAAACATAGATCAATGGGAGAGAACAGAAAACCCAAAAATAAACTCACAATTACACGGTCAATTAATCTTCAACAAAGGAGGAAAGAATATGAAATGGGAAAAAGTCTCCTCAACAAATGGGCAGCTATATGCAAAAGAATGAAACTGGTCCACTTTTTTATACCATACACAAAATAAACTCAGACTGGATTAAAGATCTAAATGTGAGGCCTGAAACCATAAAAATCCTAGACGAGAACACAGGCAGTAATGTCTTTGATATCAGGAATAACAACATTTTCTTAGACCGGTCCCCTGAGGCTAGGGAAACAAAAGCAAATAAACTATTGGGATTTCATCAAAATAAGAAGCTTCTGCATGAAAATAAGTGAAAGAAAGTCAACAAAACTAAAAAATAATCTAGTGAATGACAGAAGATATTTGCAAATGATATATATGATAAAGGGTTAGTATCCAAAATCGATTAAGAGCTTATAGAACTCAATACTGAAAGAAAAAAATCCAATTTAAAAATGGGCAGGGGCGCCTGGGTGGCTCAGTGGGTTAAGCCTCTGCCTTCCGCTCAGGTCATGATCTCGGGGTCCTGGGATCGAGCCCCGCATCAGGCTCTCTGCTCAGTGGGGAGTCTGCTTCCCCCTCTCTCTCTGCCTGACCCTCTGCCTACTTGTGATCTCTCTCTCTGTGTCAAATAAATACATAAATAAATAAAAATCTTTACTAAAAATGGGCAGAAGACACGAACAGACATCTTTCCAAAGAAGAACTACAGATGGGCAACAAATCCATGAAAACATGCTCATCACTTGTCATCAGGTACATGCAAATCAAAACTTCAATGAGATACCACCTCACATCTGTCAAAACCGCTAAAATAAAAAACACAAGAAACAACAACTGCTGGCAGGCATGTGGAAAAAAAGTAACACTCGTGTCCTGCGGTGGGAAGGCAAACTGGTGCAGCCACTGGGGAAAACAGTACAGAGGCTCCTCAAAACTTAAAAACAGAACTACATCATGACCCAGCAATCTCACTATTTACCCGAGAAATGCAAAAACACCAGTTCAAAGGGATCCAGGCACCCCTATAGTTTATAGCAGCGTGATCAACAACAGCCAAATTATGGAAGCAACCCAAGTGCCCACCAATCGATGAATGGATAAATTCATGGATAAAGAAGATGGGGCATATATAAAGAGGAATATTATTCAGCCTCCCCCCCCCCAAAAAAAAGAGTGAAATCTTGCCATTTGCAACAATATGGATGGATCTAGAGAATATAGAGCTAAGTAAAATCAGTCAGTCAGAGAAAGACCAGTACCACAGGATCTCACTCACTATCTGGAATTTAAGAAACAAAACAAATTAGCAAAGACAAAAAAAGAGAAAGAGAGAAGCAAGAAACAAGACACTTAACTATAGAGAAAAAGTGATGGTTACCAGGGAGGAACTGGGAGTCAGGCGGGGGGTGGGGGTGGGTAGTGGAAATGAGTGAAATAGAGACAGGAATTAAAGAGTACACTTAATTTTTTGTTTTTTGTGTTTTTTTTTAAGATTTTGTTTATTTGACAGACAGAGATCACAAGTAGGTAGAGAGGCAGGCAGAGAGATAGAGAGAGAGAGAGGGAAGCAGGCTTCCTGCTGAGCAGAGAGCCCGATGCGGGGCTCGATCCCAGGACCCTGACAACATGATCTGAGCCAAAAGCAGAGGCTTTAATTCACTGAGCCACCCAGGCACCCGAGAGTACACTTGTCTTGATGAGCACTGAGTCATGTATAAAATTGTTGAATCACTCTATTTTATACCTGAAACTTACGTAACACTGTATGTTAACTGTGGAGTTAATATTAGAAACTTAATTACAAACAACAGCAACAACATGGAATATGTTTGCAATATTCAGATAGGTAAAGATTCCTTAAATGAAACACAAAAAGCAAAAACCAGATAAGAAAACATATAAAAAGGGACTTGATTAAAATGAAAATATTCTGTTCTTCAGAAAATATTTACAGTTAGAAATCTGACCAAAAAAAGGTACATCCAGAATATATAAAGAACTAGATTGCTTAGCTTATTGGCATATAACTGTTGATAATAACTTCTTATGATTGTTTCTACTTCCTTGGTGTTAGTTGTGATCTCTCCCTTTTCATTCATAATTTTATTAATTTGAGCTTTCTCTCTTTTTTTTTGGATTAGTGTGGCCAATGGTTTATCGATCTTATTGATTCTTTCAAAAAACCAGCTTCTAGTTTCATTGATACGTTCTACTGTATCTCTGGTTTCTACCTCATTGATCTCAGCTCTAATGTTGATTATTTCCCTTCTTATGTGTGGAGTTGGTTTGATTTGTTGTTGATTCTCCAGTTCTTTAAGGTGTAGAGACAGCTGCTGTGTTCTGGATTTTTCAGTTTTTTTGAGGGAGGCTTGGATGGCTATGTATTTCCCCCTTAGGACCACCTTTGCTGTATCCCATAGGTTTTGGACCGAAGTGTCTTCATTCTCATTGGTTTCCATGAATTGTTTAAGTTCTTCTTTGATCTCCTGGTTGATCCAAGCATTCTTAAGCAAGGTGGTCTTTAGCTTCCAGGTGTTTGAGTTCCTTCTGAACTTTTCCTTGTGATTGAGCTCCAGTTTCAAAGCATTGTGATCTGAGAATATGCAGGGAATAATCTCAGTCTTTTGGTATTGGTTGAGTCCTGATTTGTGACCCAGTATGTGGTCTATTCTTGAGAAGCTTCCATGGCACTTGAGAAGAATGAATATTCTGTTGTTTTAGGGTGGAATGTTCTGTATATATCTATGAGGTCCATCTGGTCCATGTGGTCCATATACACTATGGAGTATTATGCCTCCATCAGAAAGGATGAATACCCAACTTTTGTAGCAACATGGATGGGACTGGAAGAGATTATGCTGAGTGAAATAAGTCAAGCAGAGAGAGTCAATTATCATATGGTTTCACTTATTTGTAGAACATAACAAATAGCATGGAGGACATGGGGAGTTAGGAGAAGGGAGTTGGGGGAAATTGGAAGGGGAGGTGAACAATGAGAGACTATGGACTCTGAAAAACAATCTGAAGGGTTTGAAGAGGTGGGGGGGTGGGAGGTTGGGGGAACCAGGTGGTGGGTATTAGAGAGGGCACGGACTGCATGGAGCACTGGGTGTGGTACAAAAACAATGAATACTGTTATGCTGAAAATAAATTTAAAAAAATGATTAATAAAAAAAAAGAACTAGAACAAATAACAAAAAGACAGCCCAATTAAAAATTAGACAAAAGCCTTGAATAGATATTTCACAAAAAAAAAGTTAAAGGAATGGCCAAAAAGCATGCAAAGAGATTCTCAATATCCATAAGAGAAATAAAAATTATAAAGTAATACCCAGTGAGATCCTACTTTATACCCAATACAATGGTTAAAATTAAAAAGACTGAGAGTGTCAGTTATTAGAAAAGTTGTAGAACTAAAGTCTCATGCATACCTATAGAGTATATAGTGGTAGAGCCATTAGAAAAAGAGTTTGGAAAATTCTTAAAAAATTAGGTATACGTCAACCCCTTGACCCAGCAATGCGACTAAGGATTTACCCAAGAGAAATGAAAACATGTCCACAGAAAGACTCCTACAGGAATGTCAAAGCAGTTTTAGTCATAATAGCTGAAAACTGGAAACATCCCAAAAATCCATTCAGAGGGGATAAGGATTAACAAATTGTGGTACAGGCAAACAATGGAATTTTTTTAATTGAGCAGTTTTTTAAAAGTGAACTGCTATAATAGTGTTGTATAGTGACAGATGGCAACAGAGAATGCCATATAGAGATGCTGGGTCACTCTTTTGTACACCTGAAACTAATGTAACGTTCTATTTAAACTATATTCAAATTTTTTAAAAATTTCAAATGCTGATACAAACAATATGGATTAATCTAAAAATCATTATGCTGAGGGGAAAAAATTTCACAAAAATGAACACATACCGCGTGATTTCATTTGTATAAAGTTCAAGAATCAACAAAATGACTCCATTGATAGAAAAGGTAATTGGGGTTGCTGGGGGGTGTGTGGGGAGGGAGGACTGACTGGAATGGGGCATGAGGAAACTCTCAAAAGTTGGGAAAGTTCTGTATCTGGCTTGGTATGTTGGTTACACAGAATTTTTTTTAAAAGATTCATTCATTTATTTATTTGTTCGATTATTTATTAAGGAAGAGTGAGTAAGTGAGGACGGGAGGGGCAGTAGAGGGGGACAGAGACTTAAACAGACTTTGGGGTTGGATCTCACAATCCCGAGATTAAGACCTGAGCAGAAAACCAAGAATCGGATTCCCAACCAACTGCATCACCCAGGCATCCCTGCTTACATAGATTTGTCAAAACTCGTTAAATTGAGGACACCTGGGTGGCTCAGTCAGTGAAGCTGCTGCCTTAGGCTCAGATCATGATCCCAGCATCCTGGGATCAAGTCCCGCATCGGGCTCCTTGCTCAGCAGGGAGACTGCTTCTCCCTCTGCCTCTGCCTGCTTGTGCTGTCTGTCTCTCTCTCTGACAAATAAATAATAAATAAAATCTTTAAAAAAAAAACTTGTTAAATTGCACAACTAAGATATGTTTATTTTTTATTGTTTTTAAATTATACTCAATTTTTACAAAAGCTAAAAACAATGCAATTACATTAAACCTACAAAAACAACAAAATCTATAAATGAAAATTTGATATGATGAGGAAAACTATATTCAGAAGTCTCACAGCCTTTGATTTTTTTTTTTTTTTTTAATGAAATTAAAGGGGCACCTGGGTGGCTCAGTGGGTTAAAGCTTCTGTCTTCAGCTCAGGGCATGATCTCAGGGTGCTGGGATCAAGCCCTGTATCAGGCTCTCCGCTCAGCGGGGAGCCTGCTTCCTCTTCTCTCTGCCCGCCTCTCTGCCTACTTGTGATCTCTCTCTGTGTAAATAAATAAAAATCTTTTTTAAAAATGCAAATAAATATGGGATACCTGGGTGGCTCAGTTGTTAAGCATCTGCCTTTAGCTCAGGTCATGATCCTAGGGTCCTGGGACCCTAGCCAGGCATCAGGCTCCCTCCTCTGTGGGAAGCCTGCTTCTCCCTCTCCCACTTCCCCTGCTTGTGTTCCCTCTCTGGCTGGCTGTCTGTCAAATAAATAAAATCTTTTTTAAATAAGTAAATATAAAAATTGTCAAAAAGAAATGACGTCTATGGGTTGAGGAGAAATAAAAGTAGACAATATTCAAAAATAAACAAATATAAATAAAAATAAATTCTAGAGTAATTTCTTTGAAAATATCAATAAGACAGTAAAACACCAAACAGATTTAAATAGAAAACACATTCAAATCATTAAAAGTGAGAATTAGACTTTATTCACAGATACAGAAGTACTTTATATTGGTATGAGAAATTTTAATGCACCACTCTAAGCTACAAATTCTGAAAATACAGATGAAATGCACAATTTTCTAAGAACACATAAACTTTCAGAAATGACTTGAGAAAGTAGTCCATCTGGATACCAATAACCATGAAAGAAATAAAAATTTTTGCCTAGGGAATAACTCCAAATGCTGTTCCATGTCTAAACAGTTTAACTAGTGAATTCTAACAGAGCTTCAAGGAAAGATAACTCACATGTAATTGAGACTGTTCCGGAGCACAGGAAAAGATGGCGTGCTTCCCAGTTCATTTTCCCAAACCAGCAATACTCTAATTCCAAAGTCCAACAAATGGAGCACAAAAAAAGGAAATCACAGACTAATCTCCCTATTAATATAAACAATATACTAATCCAGTAGCATGTTAAATATGCCAATTAATCACTTCAATACCTCAGAATATTGAAAAGTAATTATTTTAATAAATGCAAAGATGAAAAATAATTAAAATAAATGCAGTATTAAAGTAAATACAAAAGCTTCCTGATAATAAAAGCAAACCTCCTTAATCTATTTGAGAATATTTCTCACATATGGATACTAATAATGAAATAGTAAGGTCCATTCACATTAAATTCAAGAAGAAAAGCAGTGTGCTTATTGTCTTGCACTTTTCTGGAAACTCTAGCCAAATCGATAAAGGGTAGAAGAATTTGTTTAAGTGATAAGTTTTAGAAGCCTAGGAACAAATTTCAGAGGATGCTTCTCCAAATAGAAAAAGCAAGCAAATTAAATTAAAACCACTAGTAAAGTAACTACATTAGAAATATACAAAATTAAGTGTTTTTCTATATACAAGTAATTAAGAAATTTAATAGGGAAAAAAGTGATTCATTTTAAACAACCACCAGAAACATAAAATGCCTACGAGACAACTTAATAAAGAAATGTGTAACATCTTCTATGAAAACGGTCAAACTTTACTGAGGACCAGAAAAGAAAACCTCTTTTTTAGAATGTTTAATATCTTACACTTGTTAGTGAAAATATTTTAGGCAATGAAATGCCTAAAAAGTTAGTGAAAATATTTTAGGCAATGAAATGCCTAAAAAGTTAACACAGTAATTCCAATGTTCATTTGAAAGAATAAAGTTATAAACGGCAGACATCATTTTTAAAAGATGGGTTATAAGTCAGCAATAAAAGACCTAGAATATTTGTTTTGCCAAATGTTAAAATGTACTATAAAGATACAGAAATAAAAATAAAAGTGTTGCAACAAGAGTAGATAGAAAAAGAACCAACTACATATAATCATTTCTTCTATGATAAAAATGTCTCCTGGAATCAGAAGTTCTCTCTATAGGAGAGAGAGGAGTTGATCTCACTTAGCAGAGGAGGAAACTGAGGACCAGATAATGGCGGGGAAGAGGGGGAAGGGTCAGGGGGAGCAGCAGACACTCCACTGAGCAGGACGCCGGATGCGGACTCGATCCTGGAACTCCAGGACCATGAACTCAGTGGGCACTTTATTCACTGAACCACCCAGGCACCCCCCAGCTGGAAAACATTATTAACGATGATTATTTCTTAGAGATGGGATTAAAGTTTTTTTTTTTAATTTTATTTATTTGACAGACAGAAATCACAAGTAGGCAGAGAGGCAGGCAGAGAGAGAGGAGGAAGCAGGCTCCCCGCTGAGCAGAGAGCCCTATGTGGGGCTCGATCCCAGGACCCTGGGATCATGACCCGAGCCGAAAGGCAGAGGCTTTAACCCACTGAGCCACCCAGGTGCCCCTAAAGTTATTATTTTTATTTTATGTATTTATTTATTTTTGAGAGAGAGCAAGAGAGAGAATGGGCAGGGTGGGCAGAGGCAGACAGAAAAGCAGACTCCCTGATCAGCAGGGAGCCAGATGTGGGACTCCATCCCAGAACCTCAGGACCATGACCTGAGCCAAAGGCAAACACTTAACCAACGAGCCACCCAGGCACCCACTTTCTATAATAAATACAAATTTCGTTTTCTGCATGTTGTGTTATTTTTGCCTAATCAACCATATTCATCATTCTGAGGAGAAAAAGAAGAATTGCTCAGTTTTGATCTTCAAACTGGTATTCCAGCAAACAGAAAGAGAAAAATGAAAGCTAGGTTTGGCTGGTTGGTTGTTGGTTTGGTTTTTGAGAGCACAATACCCTCAAAAGGGTATTTAATACCCTTCATATATCAAGAGAGTCAAGTCTGGTCAACTTAATCAGAGTTTTACAAAACCTATAGGCTAGGCAAGAAAGAAAATAGGGGACTCCCAATACCTAGAGAGGAAAAGAGTATAGCCTTTTACCCCATGGGGAAAGCAGCTGGGAGAGGGGAGGGAGAGAAGCCATCAAGGCAAGTTCTTAATTCTGCCCCCATAATTCCCACAAACTTTGGGGAAGGTACAGTAAAAATGCCCCAGATAGTTTCAAGTCATACCCATGGAGGGACTTGGATTTCACTTCCCATTTGTAACTGTGATAAGATGGCTTGTAGGTACATCGTGCCAACGTATAATAGAGGGAAAACAATGACATAGGTAAACACTGCCAAGGGATAAGGGGAGGGGAGAGAGGAGCAATGATCCTGGGTCACATAAGGTTATCAGTGGGACATGACAGAGAACTTCCCCCAAGAGCAACCATCCTGCATTTCCCTTGACTGGAAAACAGGCAAGGACAGCAGCAGACACTCAGAGATGAGGTAACATGAATCACACTTCAGTCAGAGTGTGGGGACCAGCAGAGAAAGCCGTTTCTTAGGACGGAAATTCTGCTACTGAAAGATCATGCAACCATCTCTCTGTACCCAGATAGCACCTAGACAAAGAGAAGAAAGGAAGGGTGAGCAAGGGAGATAGGGGAGGAGGAGGAATCCTCCAGCCTGCTAACAGAAAAGAAAGAAAGAAATGGGGAAGTAATTGGAATAATACACTTTTAAACTATAAGAGACATTGATTGGCTGGTGAAGGGAAAGTTGACTTTTGTTCCCTCACCAGCAGGAACAATATTAATTCAGTCATAGAAAGATGGGAAAGCTACAGTGTTTTATATTTCTGAGTTCTTGTGGATTGATTTTGCCCCTGCTGTGAATATCTATCATGTGTTTACCACTTGTGGTGTGCCAGGCACTGTGCTGAATGTTTTACATTCGTATCCTATTCCATACAACAATCACAAGAGGCAGGTGGTAGCATAATCCTTGAACCACAGAAGAGCAAACAGCAATTTGAAAGAGTAAGTAGATTTTAGCAAGATTAGAGAGCAAATAAGTGATGGAGCAAAGACCTGAACCCAGTGGCAGAACCTCTCACCCGAAGCACTACTGAATGCCACCTACGCGCTGCTGTTATGCTCACTCTTCCGGTGTTCAAAGAGGTTAAATGATGAACCCCACCAGCAAGCAGAGAGCTGGGGTTTCAGCCAAGTCGTCTGGCTCAAGATACGCCAGTTTCTATTTCTTGAGTAATGTGTAAGTATCTTAACAAATCAATTTATTAAAATTTTACAGCTTATTGTTGTTCCCGTAACTATGGAAAACATACAGAATATGTAAACTAGATTAGGATAGTGAGAAATGAAAAAAATAAAAAGTAACAGAATATAAAGTTCAGTAAAGCTTTGTGGGACACCTGGGTGGCTCATTCAGTTAAGCGTCTGCTTTTGACTCGGGTCATGATCTTGGGGTCCTGAGATCAGTCTGTGTGGGCTCCCTGCTCAGTGGGGAGTCTGTTTCTCCCTCTCCCTTTTCCCCTCCCCCTGCTTGTGCTCTGTCTCAAATAACTAAATAAAATCCTAAAAAAAAAAAAAAAAATTGAAACCTTTTGAGAGACAGACAAGTTGTAAAAAGGAGTAATATTATTGGTAGCCGAAAGGGAACAGTGAGAGAACACGATCATGGTAACGTAGCAATGTGGGATTACCACTAATCCCCCCAAATGGGTATGATGGAAGGAACTTATATGGAGTCCAAGAAATAATGCTGAGAAAACCTTGTGAATTTTACATGCTCAGATCTTGTAAGAGAACCATGCCTCTTACTGGAAAAAACAACTCAATAAATGACATACATGAAGAGTGGTGTGGGACAACCAAACTCTAACGTTCAAGAAACAATGGCAGGGGGCGCCTGGGTGGCTCAGTGGGTTAAGCCGCTGCCTTCGGCTCAGGTCATGATCTCAGGGTCCTCGGATCGAGTCCCGCATCGGGCTCTCTGCTCAGCAGGGAGCCTGCTTCCCTCTCTCTCTCTCTGCCTGCCTCTCTGTCTACTTGTGATCTCTCTCTGTCAAATAAATAAATAAAAATCTTTTTAAAAAAAAAAAAAAAAGAAACAATGGCAGAAGGCATGGGAATGACATCTTGGACAGTGTGACAGTATTGGGCGTGTGTTACAAGGGGAAGGTACGGGCCAGACCTCAGCATTGAAGATAGATTCGCTAAGGTACGCTGCACCTGCTTTAATAACAGGGATGCATAACTAAAGGAGTATATTTTGTAGGAAGGGAGGAAGGGAGAAAGAAAATACGTAAATACTCAAAATACAGCTAATGATCCAAAATTCAAATCATCAAGATGTGTTGATTCCTTTGCTAGTAAAGCGATTTCTTGGGAGTCATTTTCTGAAACACTTTCATGAGCACTTCAGTAACACCGGGACTTCACAGACAGCTCTGGTTGCTTAACTCAGTTTGTTAAATCACAGTTTTGACGAGGCCAGTGTCTTGAGTGTTCCAGGTCAGCTAACTGCCTTGTTCCAGGGCCAACAGGGGCACTCCTAACCGCAGTCAATGGTGAAGAGTCTTTATACTGTTGTGTTTCATATTTGAACTTATAATAGGCTCTGGGCTACTTAAGAATGGGAAATAGTTCATCTCTGTGTCCCCTGAAACTTGTATGGCTACAGAGGAGGCACTTGGTAGATTAGGAGAAAGCAGGCACACAACCGCCACTTGGTAAGGAGCACAAACTGAGAGATTAATGAATTTTTCAGCTGAAACCTATGCATGAAGCACTTAACTCAGTTCTTGTACTACACTCCTCCATGCCAAGGTTGGAGAAAAATATGAAAATATGACTGATTCATCTGAAACCTGCAAGTGTCCAGGAAGGTCTCGAACAAGAGCAATGGTGCTAAATATTGCCTATGGGGGTGTGTTTGATTTAACGGAGTATTAAAAAGTGAAACAAAAATTGAGATAAGCTCTCTGCTCCCATTGGTTAGTTACCTTTTGGAAGAGAGATAAATTTCAGAAATTTGCAGACTGAATTTAAAGCCATCAGTGACCATTTGAAAAGAACACTTATTTACCTCATGGAAGATTCTACGGCTGTGTATTTACTACTTCCCAGAAGTTTCTAAAAGTACAGGTCTTCCTTCACTTATGCCTGGGTAATGTCCCAATAAACCCGCTGTAACTTGAAAATATCTTAGGTCAAAAATGCCCTAAACACACCTAACCTACAGAATATCATAGCTTAGCCTACCTAGCTCAACTTAAATGTGCTCACTTACATCAGCCTACACTTGGGCAAAACCATCTAACACAAAGGCTGTATTATACTAGTGTTGAATAGCTCTTATAATCGATTGGATACTGTACTGAAAGTGATATAGATGTAGAATGGTTGTGTCAATCGTTTGCCCTCGTAATTGTGTGGACGATGGGGAATTGTAGCTCACAGGTACTGCCCAGCATCCTAAGAACGTCATATCACACACTGCTCTCCTGAGAAAAAGATCAAAATTAAAAATTCACAGTATGGTGTTTACCAAATGTGTGTTGTTTTCAAACCACTGTAAAGCCAAAACAAAACAAAACAGCCAACCAACCTAACAAACAAAAGTTGAACCATCATTTTAAAATTCAACCTTAGGGATGGTAGCCCCATGTTGGCTATGGAGATTACTAAAAAATAAAAATCTTTTCCAAAAAAATTCTATCTTGGGGTGCCTGAGTGGCTCAGTGGATTAAAGCCTCTGCCTTCAGCTCAGGTCATGATCCCCAGCATTGGGCTCTCTGCTCAGCGGGGGGCCTGCTTCCTCCTCTCTCTCTGCCTGCCTCTCTGCCTGCTTGTGATCTCTGTCTGTCCAATAAATAAATAAAATCTTTAAAAAAAAAATTCAACCTTAGGTTTTTAAATTTCTTTAAACGTAATCTTTCTATGCCCTTGATCTTACCTGGATTTATTCACCTTTCTGACTTGTGAGTTTTTATTTTTTCTTAATTTCATTTCTGCTTTCACAAGAAATATTAAAACTATTCATCCTCTCAGCTACATGCCAAATAATGAGACTGGGCCACTTTCTTACACCATACACAAAAAGTAAACTCAAAATGAATTAAAGACCTAAATGTGACACTTGAAACCATAAAACTCCTAGAGGAAAACAGGCAATAATTGCTTTGACATCAGCCTTAGCAACATTTTTCTAGCTAAGTCTCCTCAGGAGAGGGAAACAAAAGCAAAAATGAACTATTAGGACTACACCAAAATAAAAAAGGCTTTGCACGCAGCAAAGGAAACCATCAACAGAACAAAAAGGCAAACGACTGGCTGGGAGAAGATATTTGCAAATGATTTATCCAAAAAGGGGTTAATATCTAAAATACATAAAGAGTGTATGCAACACAATACAAAAAAACAAAACAAAACAAAACAAAAAAACAACCCACCACAATTTGATTAAAAAATGGGCAGAGGACCTGAACAGATATTCTTCCAAAGAAGATATATGGATCACCAACAGACACATGAAAAGATGCTCAAAATCACTAATCATCAGGGAAACGCAAATCAAAACCACAACAAGCTATCACCTCGTTGTCAGAATGCCTAGTACCAAAAAGATAAGAAATGACAAGTATTGTCAAAAATGTGGAAAAAAGGGAATTGCCATGCAATGTTGGTGGGATGTAAATTGGTGCAACCATTGTGGAAAACTGTATAGAGACTCCTCAAAAAATTAAAAATAGAAATACCATATGATCCAGGGGTGCCTGGGCGGCATCTGCCTTTGGCTCAGGTCACGATCCCAGGGTCCTAGGATCCAGTCCCGCATTGGGCTCCCTTTCCCTCTGCCCCTTCCCATGCCATTCCCTCTCTTGCTATCTCTCAAATAAAACCTTTAAAAAAAAAAAAGAAGAAGAAGAAGAAAAGAAATACCATATAATCCAGTAACTCCACTATTGGGTATTTACCCAAAGAAAATGAAAACACAAATTCAAAAAGATACATGCACCCCTATGTTTATTGCAGCAGTATTTACAATACCCAAGGGAGGAAGCAACCTAAGCATCCACCAACAGATGAATGGATAAAGATATAGTATGTACACACACACACACACACACACACACACACACACACACACACACACATTAGTAAGCAGTATAAAAGAATGAGACCTTACCATTTGTGACAATAGAACCATAGATGGACCTCGAGGATATTATTATAAGTAAAATAAGTCATTGAGAAAAACCAGAACCATGATTTCACTTATATGTGGAATCTAAAAAGCAAAATAAACAAACAAACAAAAAAAAAACAGGCTCTTAAAAAACAGACAACAAACTGGTGGTTGCTAGAGGGGAGGTGGGTGGAGAGATGAGCAAAACAGATAAAGGGGATTAAGAGGTACAAATTTCCAATTATAAAATAAGGGAGATAAAAGGTACAGCATAGGGAATACAGTCAAAAGTATCTTAATAACATTGTGTGGTGACTATAGCTATTATGGTGAGCACTGAGTAATGTATACAATTGCTGAATCACTGTTGTACACCTGAAATGGATATAACATTGTATACCAATTTATTTCAGTAATAAAACAAACTAAAAATAAAATTTAAAAGGATCAGTCCTCTTAACATGTTCTAATAAAAAGTTGTGCTGTTGCAGTTCTAATTCATGCAGAGCTAGGGTTCTGCCCTTTTTAGACAACTATGATCTAATCTGACTATCTCAGCATGTGTTTTAAATCCTTACCAAAATGTGGGATGAGTTTCTTCTCTGTAAAATCTGTTAAGCAATAAGATGGAAATTTCAGGACATCAATCAAAGATCTCTGTGCACTCTTTTCGAAGGCAACACTATGCAATATTCAGATATTACATCCCAGTTTCCAACCTCCTGTCACAATGGGATACCTTCAGCCACACTAAGCTAGAAACTCACCTGGTACCAAGGGTTAGACACCCAATGTTCTGTGGACACGACAGAGCAAGGGTTCTCACTCCCTTTGCTCATCTCTCCGGAGAGAAATAAATGGTCTCCAGTGAATCCAGTCATAACTCCTGAAAATCATTTGAGGCAAGTTCAATGGGCAGTCTCTGTATGCTAATTAAACATTAAAACAGCAAGCAAGCACAGCTTCTAGAGACAGATTTCTCAAAGGAATCTAGCAAATGTTATGTATTCTCTTCCCCTGCTGTAATAAATACCATTTATTTCCCTGAAGAACAGCATACTGTTAAGTGAGCTAAAATTAAAACATCACAATTTGATGATCCCTTTCCTGTTTTATCATGGTAAGTATAGAGGGATGCAGTCGTTGGATAAATACTTCCTACAACATTAGAGTGAATACTTTGACCACTGGATAACGGGATTAATTAGGACTCTTCAGGTTGCTCTTGACAAAAATCCACCTCCAGTCAGGCTTAGTGAGAAGGGGCATTACTACCTAACCAGTAAACATGGGGATTCAAAATGACAGCTGGACCCACCACTCACATAGCATCACCAGAGCTCACCTCTCTCCATCTCTCAACTTCTGGTCATGAGCCAGCTTTCTTCATCCAAGAAGCTCTCATGATACAGCATGAAAGGCAGCTGCCCATAGACCCACATTCACATCTTTCCAGCTGAGCAACCACGATAGGAGAAAGAAATTTTCCTCCCCTGACATCCATGCGTCTTTCCCAGGAAGGGATCGCTGGGCCATGTGCCCATCCCTAAACCAACCCTTAACCTGAGGCACAAGGTCGCGTGTTCACAACCCATACAACAGAAAGACAGGGCACCCGCCTGGCAAGGTTTACAGCTCGACAGCTTGCTGGGTGGAATAAGGGGGGGGCTGACAGCCTGAGAGGGAGAGCTTTGGCAGATAGATTGTTATTAGAGTCAGGCGTTTCAAAGTGACAAATCTCATTTTTCCCCCCCAAAAAAAGCCCATAAAAATACTATACGATCTTACATATATGTGGAATCTTTAAAAAAGGAAAAAACACACTTATAAATACAGAGCACCAACTGGTGGCTGCCAGAGGTGGGTGGTGGAAAGTAGGCAAATGGGTGAAGGGTGTTGAAAGGTACCAACTTACACTTGTAAGCCTTGGGGATGTAATGTGCAGCATGGCGACCCAGTTAATAGTACTGTGTTGCATATTCGAAAGTTGCTGAGAGAGCAGATCTTAAAAGTTCTCAGCATAGGGGCGCCTGGGTGGCTCGATGGGTTAAGCCTCTGTCTTCGGCTCAGGTCATGATCTCTAGGTCCTGGGATCGAGCCCCACATCGGACTCTCTGCTCGGCAGGGAGCCTGCTTCCCCCTCCCTCTCTGCCTACTTGTGATCTTTCTCTCTGTCAGATAAATAAATAATTTTTTTTTAAAAAAGTTCTCAGCATAAGAAAACAATCTGTAAGTATGTATGCGGATGTGTTAACTTACTGCAGTGATCAATTCACAGTATACACAAATTATCAAATCATTACACTGTACACTAGTGCTAATATAATGTTGTATGTCAAATATAACCTCAATTTTGAAAATGAATTCAAGAAAAGAAAGAAATGCCACTTCTCTGGTACTACTCTAGACATTGGGGGTGGGGCCCAGCAATCCATAGGGAAACCCTACGGAGGATTCTAACCCATGTCAAAGTTTGAGCATCATTGGCCTAGCTGATGTTTCCACATTCCCACTCAAGTGAACAGATTTTTTTTCAGCCTTAGGTAGTTAAGAGATAATACTTGAGAGCCAGGATTGCAAAGTATTTCCATAAAAGGCTAAATTGTAAACATCTTGGGCTTTGTGGGCCAAGAGGCAAAATCAAGGTTATATAAACATGTAATCCCTTAAAACACAACCATTTAAATATGTAAAAACCATTCCTGGGTGGTGGGCTGTACAAAATCAGGTGATGGGACATATTTGCTAACCTCTGGTTAGTAGTTGAGGGGTAGACAGGCTTATTTTAAAAAGAAAAAGAGTTGGGGTGAGGCAGGGGGAGAAAGAGAGAAGATGTATTTCTACGTGCAGAAAAAACATTCACTTTCAGTGGGAAAGACATGGACTCCAGTTTAAGCCTGTAGCATTTCTCAGTGAAAGATAAACATATCAACCAAGAAACCAGCCCTGTAGTGGCAAATGACAAAATCACTGCCATCACCCTTGGCCAGCACTTCAGACCCTTTCCCGTCAATGCTTTCATTCACAGGGTCAAAGAGCCATTGAATGTCTGCCCCTGAGAAGTCCAGACACCAAAGTGAGATGGAAAACATTAATAATGTGCATATGGAAGGAGAGAGGTTGGGTGATTTTTGTGGCTCTATTAACCCACTTACCCTCAAGGAGCTGTTTTAAGATCTCACAGTGTGATTGAGGCCTGGGACAAAACCAATAAATGTGGACTAAGAAAATCCACCCTCCATTGGAAATGACACAGAAATGTCATCGACCTGATTTTGCTCAATTACAGATAGAGAAAACCACGAGGGACCACTCTCCATAGATACCCACATGGGTAGCCAACCCTACTTTTCCATCTATCTCTCTAGCCACTCCTTTTAGATATCTACTGCTGGCTCCTCTTCCCCCTCCCACCAGAATATATCCTGACATTGCTCATGTTTTGTTTTAGGTCTTCTTCCCTTCTCAACTATAGCCTCTCTTTGGGTGGTCCATTCCCATTCAATTACCATCTCTGGTCCACGATTCTAGCATACACCAGTCCAGAGCTACTGAGCTTTAAAGTGCTGTATCTCACTGCCTACTGAACAGTTACATGTGGTTGTCTCTGTGTCCAAAAATTAACTCCACCTTCCTACCCCTCAACCTCAATGTGCCCTTCTTCTGACATGTATGATTTCAGGAAACGATACCACCATCCAGCCTGTTACTCAAATTTGAAATCTAGGAGTCATCCTTGATACCTCCCTGTCCCTCAACTCGCCTTTCACATTTAAACGATCACAAAATCCTATTGTACTTCCTCACTCTCTCAAAACTGTCCACTTCTCTATCTGCCTCCTACTCCAAACTACCTTCATTCTGTCCTTAAATACTACTGTGGCCACCTAGCCACCCTATGTCCATTCTTGGCCCCTCCCTCCACCAATCCATTTAAATCCAAATATAACCAATCTCTGTCTTTAAATTTTTTTTCAAATGCTATAAAAAGCCCAGAGTGTCTCGAGGGGATGTGTTGGGACTAACTGCACCAAGTCCTGGAGTGGATCTTGTTAAAATGTTGCCTCTTGAGTTACATCAAACCCAAAGAATCCAAGTCTCTAGGGATAGGCCCAAGGCACTAATTTTTAATCCCAAATCCTTTCTTGTGTTTACAGAACCTTCACAATCTGACCTCCTGCAGTTCCAGGCAAGGTTAGGGCATCTGATTCATGATTCCTCCCCAAGCGCCCTGTACCCCTCCAGGAGAAGCACCCGTGGCACTGGTGAGGATGCGTTCACTGTAGTATTCCCTGCCAGGAGCCAAGTCCCAGGAGGGAAGACACTATGCCCGCCATCTACCCCTCCTGCCCAGGACAGTGGGGCACAACATCTGTTTAATATTCATCACCAGGCAGAACCAAAGAGATTATAGATTTTCTTCACAGCATGGTTGGTTAAACATGACTGAAAATGTCTTCATTTGTTGATAAAGTGTACAGACCAAGAAAAGCAAGGGCTCAGATAACAATGATTGGACTAATTAATTAGTGGCCTGAAGGAGAAAGTTTAATCTTCAAAATCAAAGTAATTGTTTAGAGGTTGATAACAAACTCTCCTCCAGTCTCCAGCAAGATTGAATGAACAGAAACAAGCTTTGGACTGCATTCAGAGCGTTTCTGATCATACGTACTATATGCGTAAATACAAATCTTTAAAAAAAAAAAAAGAGGTTGAATTTTCTCTGGCATAAGAGACCTCTCCCCCCCCATCCCACTTTTCCTTGAGTAATTTCCTTTGGAAAACTTGCAATCACATTCTTTCTCTGCACTTTTGAAGTGTATGTAGATCTTTTCAAAAAGCTAAATAGGCCTCCTGACAGCTTTACAACCCAAGAATGTCTTTCTCAAGGACCTAGCAGCCATCTCTTTAAAATGCAAACATAAAGGAAGATGGCACCTGTACCTCGGCCTTCCTGAGCATTTAACTTGGACATCTGGCCCCAAATTCCAACTACCTACCTTTCATAGAGATTTGAGGAGCTTTATTATTCTTCCGGATAGAGACTTGGCAAACACAGATGGTCAGCCCAATTACCTAGTGAATTCAGGCTGAGCTATGTGTGACAAATGACGCTGTCATGGCCTCTGACCCAAGGACTAGTTACGATTTATCTTGAGCACATGGAGAGGAGAGGTTCTGTGTGCCTGGCTTTATGCAAAGGTGAGATTCCTCTGTCTTTTCTCTTTACCTGATTGTCTGGGATGCACATCCCATGTTGGTTGCATGCTTATACAGTAATACAACTGTTCCTCCATCTTGGCGGAGAGGTTTTCTGGGTTGGCAGGAGGTTTTGTTTTCAATTTTATTTCCCTAACAGTACCACCCACAAGCCAGACTGACCGAATGAAGGTGGTGAATTCATAGCTAAAAACTCATTTACCAGCAGGACAGGCAAGCTGAAGCCACTGAGCGTTTCATCAGGGCAAGTATAATTGGAGGGCCCTGCACAGCTGGGTTGGGAGTAGGGAGTACCTGCCCTGAAAATACAGTCTTTCCTCTAGTGGGTTACTTCTGCCCATTGCACTCCTGTCTCCACTGACTCCTCCATGTAAAACAAAAACAAAAAATCAAAAGCGAAAACAAAAACAAAAAAACTGGCATATTTGGCATATTAGCAAGGGAAAGCTCAGGCAGGACAAGCTCATACCCAGACCCACAGAGGCGCATGCGTGGAACCCAAGGAAATTAGCGAAGGCAAATTTATAAACATAAGTGAGGAAGTGGTTGGGATAAAAAAGATGAGATGTCCCATAGGGAGTAAAACTGGCAAAAACTTCCCATTAGATGAACTCTCCACTAGATTGCACATTGAAAGAGGAAAGGATAAAATGTTGGCAACTGATCTAACCACGGAAAGGAGAAAAGATGCTTAGCCTAAGTTCATGATGAGAAGGTGGGCACTGTTCAAACTAATCTTTGTAAGTTTTTTTACAGTGAAATAAAACTTTACTGTCCAGTGTTTCTAGTATTTTAAGTTACAGTGTACTGTAAGTTAATATTAGTTTTACCATTTTTCACTTCCTAATACATTAATCACCAACAGTAAGAGCTGCTTAAAATGTTCAATGTTTTCACAAACAATTTTAAAGTTCACAGAACATCTGTCATCTTTCCTGCTAATGATGATGATTGCTTGGCCTGGTTTTAGCTTGTGTGGTCTTGCACTACTGTGAAAAGCAAGGACTGCCTATATCCCTATTCCTCATTCCTAAAACAGTGTCTGTCACCCAGCAAATGCTCAATAAATGTCACCTATTATTTCAAAGATATTACTGTTTTTCAGCTTTAATGCAAAAATGGTTGTTTTTAATGTCTCTCCTTGCTGCTCCTGTTTCTCTCCTCCTACTCTCTCTTGAAACCATTCCCATCAGGCTTTTGTCCACACACACCGTCCCCCACCGCAACTGCTCTCAAAGTCACCGATCACTTCGGAATAGCTAAATCCAATGGTAGCTGTAAATCTTACTTAATGGACTTGACAGCAACATTTAATTCAATTAATCACCTTGGTTTCTAAACACCTCTAAAGACCTTGGTTTCTAAACACCACACTCTCCTTGCTGGTTTCCTCCTGCCCTATAAATGGATCCTTTTCAAACTCCTTTACAGTAACCAGTCCAAATGTTAGAGATCCAAAGGTTCTCAACTGCCTCTCTCTCCCAACCTCTCTCCGTCTCTCCTTTCCCACAGCATTGTATTCACACACACATATACCCCATATCAAAGCCATCAGCATATTCTGTCAGCCTAGTACCTTCTAGTCATTAGAAGTCCCCATTTTAGAGATGAGAAACCTGAGCCACAGAAAAAGTTATGTACTTTTCCAAGGTCACACAAATGATCTGGGACAGAACTGGGATCTGTGCCTGGATAGGCTAACTTTAGAGGTTTAAAGTGGCAAATCCCCTCAATTCCGGCCAAGATTTAAAAAAAAAAAAAAAAAAAGTTAGGTGTAATTTCAAGAATACTTCTGATAAAGACAAAAAATACATAATTTCTAAGTTTCTTCCAAATAGAAAACAAGGTACACCTAATATAAAACATAACATTATAAACCAAAACAGTTTTTTTAGGTTGTTTGTTTTGAGAGAGAGTGCACATATCTACACGCTGGTGGGGGAGAGGCAGACTCCCTGCTGAGTGTAGAGCCCCAGGAGGGAGGGCTTGATCTCAAGACCCTGGGATCATGACCCCAGCCAAAATCAAGTCACACGCTTAAATGAGCCACCCAGGTGTCCCCCAAAACCGAACTTCAACAGTTAATAAGAAAATTTCCCACTCAAGTTTTTATAATCTTTGTGTTTCTATGTATATATTTTTTAAATTGGAATGCTTTTTTCTTTTTTTTTTTTTTAAACCTAACACATATCCTAACATGTATCCATTATAACAGAGTACCCTTACTAAAATTACACTTCAATTTTTTTGGAAAACTTGAGGACTAGAAGGAAATTTACCAAAAACTGTAAGCAATTTTCCTAATTCTCTAGAAATAGAGGCTTGAATTCACTGTGGGGAAAGAAAGATAATTTTCTGAGCGCCTGGGTTGAATAGAAAAGAAAAGAATTTTCCGGGCTCAGTTGGTTAAGCATCCACATTAGGTTTAGGTCATGATCCTGGGGTCCTGGGATTGACTCCTACGTTGGGCTCCCTGCTCAGCAGGGAGTCTGCTTCTCCCTCTGTTTCCTCCTCTCCTTCCACCACCTCGCTGGTGCTAGCGCTCTAATAATAAATAAATAAATAAAATCTTAAAAAAAAAAAAAGAGGGGCGCCTGGGTGGCTCAGTGGGTTAATCCTCTGCCTTCAGCTCAGGTCATGATCCCAGAGTCCTGGGATGGAGCCCCGCATCGGGCTCTCTGCTCAGCCTCTCTCTCTCTCTCTGCCTGCCTCTCTGCCTGCTTGTGATCTCTCTGTCAAATAAATAATTAAAATCTTAAAAAAAAAAAAAGAAAGAAAGAAAGAAAGAAAGAAAGAAAAGAAAAAGAATTTCCCTCTATCCTTCTAGGTTTCTGGCTGAGATCCCTACTCCCCACACAATAAAAAGACAAAACAACAAGAGAAAAAAAAGCTATTTTAATTACGGATGAGAGCCCCACAAAGGTAAGAGGCACAAAAGGCAACCAAGCAATTGTGGCTTACATACCATCCTGAGCTAAGAAAAGGAATAAGCATCTGAGACTGCAAAGGCAAGGGAAGGTAGCCCATAAGAAGGGGAAAGGAGGAAATGCCGAGTAAACAAAATTAGCCCTGCCAGGCAGGGAAATCTCTCAGGTTAAAGAGTCATCTCTGGCCAGAGCCCCCCTTCCTTTACAGGCCCCCTTTCCAATTTCCTTTCCCTAAACTTCTCTCTGTAATCACAGTTTCTTGGGTGTCTGCAGTTTCTCAAAATAATCAGCTCAAAATAGTCCTTATGCCAAATACACATGTTTTGGGGTGTCACATTCTGCTACCCTTCATCACCACCTTTAACTCACAGATTGGGCAAAAATACTCTTTGGTTCTGCAAAGAAGCAAAGATCCTATTCTGAAAAAAGAAATACTCCGGAAGGAGGTGGGAAAACTGGATATACCTCATCTAATCTAACTCAACTACCATCCCCAGACCGACGTGAGGAAAGCAGTATTTTGAAAGACCTTGAGAAAAATCACGATGCCCTTCATCATTTAATATTATTTCTTTTGTAAGACAAAAAGATCAGATTAACAGATCATGATTATTGCCCATTGTTCTTCCATTATACCAATACCTGTATACTTCTTTCCCAAATGATATTCTACACTTAAATATGAGGGAAAGTAGCACCTCAAAATCACTTACTCAAAAATTTCTTTCAGAACGGTACCGGAGTTCTTGTTTTGTTTTGTTTTTAGAAAAGTGGTTTGCTTTAAGTTTCTCCTCGTTTCCCAAAAAAGGAAAACCAATTATGATAAGATGACACCTTGGACCCATTATGTCTGTCTTAGGAGTACAAAATAGTTTTTATTTGCTTCACTTGAGTGGGCTGCCCTTAGAAACTTGCTGTTAGCCAATCCCTCTGTATCAAGTACCACCACTATTTAGAAGATCCAGAACAATTAAAAAGTTCCAAAGATTCCATGCAAATGGAAAAAAAAAAAAAAAAAAAGCCAGGGTGACAATATTTATATCAGACAAAATAAACATTAAAACAAAGACTGTAACAAGAGACAAAAAAGGCATTGCATAACAATGAAATTAATCCAACAAGAGAATATAATGATTGTAAATAACTATGCACACAAAATTGTATTACTTAAATACATAAAGCAAATATTAACAGAGAGGGAGAAACTGACTGACAGTAATACAGTATCCCTAGAGAACTTTAACACACCACTTAACTCAATGATTAGATCATCCAGGCAGATAATCAATAAAGAACCTGTCTTTGAAGGACAAATTAGACCAGACGGACTTAACCAGATATATACACAGCATTCCATCCAAAATAGCAGAATCCCTGTTCTTTTCATGTGCACACAGAACATTCTCCAGGATAGATCGTGTCAGACCACAAAACAAGTTAAATAAATTTAATAAATTAAGAAGACTGAAATCAATAAATTTAAGAAGACTGAAATCGTATCAAGCATCTTCCAACTAAAATAATACGAAACTAGAAATCAATTATAAGAATAAAGCTGGAAAGAACACAAATACGTGGAGGCTAGGCAACATGCTACTAAAAAATCAATGGGTCAATGAAGAAATCAATGAGAAAATAAAAAAACACCGGGAGACAAATGAAGACACAATCCCTAAAATATGTGGGAAGCAGCAAAAGCAGTTCTAAGAGGTTTTAGAGCAATATCTGCCTACCTCAACAAACAAGAAAAGTCTCAAATAAATAATCTAACTTTATACCTAAGGAACAAGAAAAAGAACAAACAAGGCTCAAAGTTGGTAGAGGGAAGGAAAAAACAAAGATCAGAGTTAAAAAAAAGAAATGAAATAGAGACAAAAGCAATAGAAAAGATCAATAAAATCAAGAGCTGGTTCTTTCAAAAGAGAAATCTTTAGCCAAATGCATCAAGAAAAAAACAAGAAAAGCGGCTCCTGGGTAGGTTAAGCGTCCAAGTCCTGGTTTCAGCTTAGGCTGTGATCTCGTGGATTGTGGGATCGAGCCCCAAGTGGAGATCCATGCTCGGCTGGGAGTCTGCTTGAGATTTTCTCCCTCTTCCTCTGCCCTTCCCCGCAGTCATGCACGCATGCACCGTCTCTCTAAAATAAATAAATAAGTCTTTAAAAAAGAAGAAAAGAAAAAAATGAGAGAAGACCTAAATAAATAAAATCCGAGAGGGAAGAGGAGAATAACCAACACCACAGAAATATATGGGATTACAAAACACCACCTCAAAAAATTATATACCAAAAAATTAGACAACATAGAGGAAGTGGACTAGTTTCTATAAACGTAAAATCTTCCAAAACTGAATCAGGAAGAAATAGAAAATTTGAACAGACCAATTACTAGTAAAGAAACTGAGTGAGTAAACACAAACTCCCAACAAACAAAAGTCCAGGACAGGCTTAATTCCCAGGTAAATACTACCAAACATTTAAGGAAGAGTTAATATCTACTTTCCACAAATTATTCCAAAAAACCGAACAGGAAGGAGAGCTTCCATGTACACTGTACAAGGCCAACATTACCCTAACACCAAAACCAAAACCAACACACACACACACACACACACACACACACACACACACACAGCTACAAGCCAATATCCCCCAATGAGCACAGATGCAAAAATCCTCACCAAACTATCAGCAAACCATATTCAACAATACATGAAAAGGATCATTCATCATGATAAAGTGGGATGCAGGATGACTCAGATCCTACAAAACAATCAATGTGATACACCACATTAACAAAATGAAAGATGGGGTGCCGTGGTGGCTCAGTTAATTGAGTGCCTGACTCTTAATTTCCGTTCAGGTCGTGATCTCAGGTTCCAGAGACTGAGCCCCACATCAGGCTCTGTGCTCAGCAGGGAGCCTGCTTGAAAGTCTCTATCTTTTCTCTCTGCCCCCACAACTTGCATACTTTTTCTCTCTCTTCCCTTTTGCTCTCTAAAAAAAATAATATGAGCAGAGAACCTCAATAGACATTTTTTCCAAAGACAACATCCAGATGACCAAAAGACACATGAAAACATGTTCCACATCACTAATCATCAGGGAAATGCAAAGCAAAACCACAATGGGTTATCACCTTACACCTGTTAGAATGGCTAGTATCAAGAAACAAGGGCTGATTAGGATGTAGAGGAAAGATAGTCTTCATGCACTGTTGTTGGGGATGTAGGGTGTAGCCACTCAGGAAAACAATATGGGGGTTTCTCAAAACTTAAAAATAGAAATACCATACAACCCAGTAATTCCACTACTGGTTATTTACCCAAAGAAAATGAAAATGCGAAATCGAAAAGATATATGCACCTTTGTGTTTACTGAAGTATTATTTCTAATAGTGAAGATATGTATGTAACCCAAGTGTCCTTCGATAGATGAATGGATAAAGACGTGATACGTCTTTATGACATGATACATATAT
>NW_019154118.1:19316204-19316467 GCF_002288905.1 Enhydra lutris kenyoni
GGTGAGATTGAGCCCCAACCTGGGCTCCAACCTGGGCTCTGTGCTGGGTGGGGAACCTGCTTATGATTCTCTCTCTCCCTCTCCCTCCGTCACTCCCTGCTTTTTGTGTGCATGCCTTCTCTCTCTCTCTCTCTCAAAAAAGAGAGTGACAAAACAAAACAGATCAGCAGAAGACACAGAAAATTATATTTTTAAATATAGGTATAAATATAAATATATGTTGAACAGCAAATCAATTTTAAAACTACCAATATCTCATAAGT
>NW_019154118.1:19316567-19376381 GCF_002288905.1 Enhydra lutris kenyoni
GGGGGAACCAGGTGGTGGGTATTAGGGAGGGCACGGATTGCATGGAGCACTGGGTGTGGTGCAAAAACAATGAGTACTGTTATGCTGAAAGAAATAAAAAATTTAAAAAAAAAGTTCTAGCAAAACAAAGGGTTTTTTAGGCAAGGCCACTTTCCCTTAGAGGGAGGAGCAGGGGGTCTTATTAGGTGGATTACCTCATCTTCCTTTTGGGGACAGAGAGGACCCCTGTGACAGATTACCTCACTAGTGCGGACCAGAAAATGCCTGAGCGCACGGGTTAAGGTTACATTTCTGGGGAAGACGGAAACTACAGTCGGGTTAAGTATTAAGCCCTTGCTGGGTGACTTGGTCTAAGTGACACCATTCTGGGCCTGTGGGGTTTTTTGTTGTTGTTGTTTAAGATTTTATTTGTCAGAGACAGAGCGAGCACAAGCAGGGGGAGTGGCAGGCAGAGGGAGAAACAGGCTTCCTGCTGAGCAGGGAGCCTAATGCAGGGCTCCATCACAGGACCCTGGATCATGACTTGAGCAAAAAGCAGATGCTTAACCAACTGAAGCACCTAGGCGTCCCTGTGGTTTTCTTTCTATAATATATACACCTGAAGGTAAAATACACATTTTCCAAAGAACCATCATTTTTCAAAAAGTAAACACCTAGGTAAACACCAACACTTTTTAATAAAGAAAATATTGCCAAAACCCTAGAAGCTTCCTGGCTGCTCCTTTCCCAAGGGTCACATCCTCTCTCTCCCCTGCAAGAGTAACCCACTGCCTGATTCCCTGACTTTGTAACTGTTCCAACTATGTATACATTTTTTAAGAATACACTGCCTAATTTGGGCCTCCCCTTTACTTAAATGGAATCATACTACATGTATCCTTTTGCAGCCTGATTATTTTAACATTTTTAGTTCATTGGTGCTGTGTGGAACTAGAGACCTTGCTTTTGTTGTAGTATCATCCAGACAAAGCAAAATGATACAGTCTACCAATGATAAATACTTGGGTCATTTGTATTTTAGGGCTGCTATGAATGCCTTACACTTGTCTTCTGGTGCATATGTCTAAGATTTTCTCTGGTTAAAATCGAGAGGTAGAATCACTGTTATCTCAGGATTTCCAACTGCACCAAATTTTTAATACCAAGAATTACCAGACATTATAATATCACCAGTCTGGTAGGAATGTTTCTTAATATAGTTTAAATTTCCCTAATAAAGAAGTTGACCAAACTTTCATGTTTATTGACATTTTCAAGTTTCCTCTTCTGTGAAATGCCTTTTCTCATGTTTTCCCCATTTTTTATAAAATTCCTTTTTTTTTTTTTTTTTTAGATTTTATTTATTTGAGAGAGAGAATGCATGAGAGGGGTTAGGGTCAGAGGGAGAAGCAGACACCCTGCTGAGTCCTTCAACTCGATCCTGGAACTCCGGGATCATGACCAGAGCCGAAGGCAGACAGTCGCTTAACCAACTGAGCCACCCAGCAGCCCCAAAATTCAGTTATTTGGTAGGAATTTTCTCAGTTCACTTATTTGGTAGGATTTTTCTCTCTTTACTGGGTATCTGTTTTTGTCAATTATAGGATTTGCGATTATCTTTATTCAGTTTTTGACTTGTGTCTTTATTGTCTTTATGGTAGCTTTTGAGAAAAGAAATTCATCTTTAATGTAATTGAATTTAACAATCTTTCCTGTTATACTATGCCTATGCGTGTCTTTATGCACGCATGCACTTTGTTCTGCTTTTGGCAAGCGTATGTGAGTGTAGTCTTGTTTAGGAAACTCTTCCCTATGTGCAAAATACGGAGATATTTTCCTAGAATTTATTTGTGTATGTTGTGAAGTAGGGGTCTTGTTTCATTTTTTAAATGATTTTGTGTACCTACTAAAATAAGATGATTTTTCTCCCTTAGTATGTCATTATGCTAAATTGTTTGATATTTTAACGTTTGTTAAGTTATAACCTTAACAACCCTTGCTTCGTAACACTCAGGCCAGTGGTTTATATGAGCCATCTTGTATCTTAAATATAATAAATACCTGTGAACTCAACAAAGAAACTAGAAAACATTAATTTTTATACACCTATGTGATCCTCCTCCATTCTAATACCCCAACCCAGAGTATTTCCTGAATCTTATTATATATGGATTATATATACATATACATATATGTGTGTGTGTGTGTGTGTATACACACACACACACACACACACACACAAATACAGTTGACTACTGAACAATGTGGGGTTAGGGGCACCTACCCCCTCCCAGGTAGTTGAAAATCCTTGTATAACATTCAATTATCCCAAAACTCAACTAGTAATAGCCTACTGTGGACCAGAAGACTTACCAATAACATAAACAATTAATGTGTATTTTGCGTATGTATTATATGCTGTATTCTACAATAAAATAAGCTAGACGAGAAAAAGAAAATCATTAAAAAAACATGTACTGCACTATGCTCTATCGATCTTGTGAATGTGTCACCTGTTTACAAGATGAATCATCTGTCATCACATCAATACTGTCTTACATGATGTAAAACGCTGTAGATGTTATACATATTACCAATACTAGATATCAAAAATGAAAAGATAATGTGAAAAAGAAATTCATAGTTATTTACAAGTATAACGACTCATGCAATGATAAGAATATGATTGCTTTATGGTAGACTAGTAATTGATACAATCACTTCACAGTAGCCTTGCCTATACACTAATGAATGAATCCTTATAAAATTTTCATGGCATACAATATTACAGTCATATTCATGAAACAGTATTGGAAACACCACTGCATTTCAAAAAACCCACTTACCTGGGATGAAAGGCTAAAACACAATTTCCCCAATTATGAGAGATATTGTACGGCAATACAATTCTTTGAAAGCTAAGTTATAAAACAATAAGAAAACACACTAGCAATTTTACATTAAACATCACTCACCCAATGCCTATCTAAGGATAAGCTATCCACTTCCACGCAAGTCTTGCACGTGACAGTCTACACGACGGATACTTAGGCAATGATGAGGACCCCAAAATACCTACAGTTCTTGCTTACACACACACACACACACACACACACACACAGAACAGATAGGGTTATTAACAAGTCAGCATACTAACAGCATGAGGATTTACTAGTCATTAAGTGGAAGAAGTGGGTCATCATCAAAGTCTTCATCCTTATCATCTTCACATTGAGTAGACTGAAGCAGAGGAGGGGTTGGTCTTGGGTGTCTCACGGGTGGCAAACGTAGAACAGGTAGAGGAGATGAAAGGCGAGGCAGACACGTCATGATGTAACATTACATAAATACATCATAAATTCTGACTTTAAGAAATATTTATTTATTATTTAAAAGACAGTGTGTGGGGGAGGGACAGAGGGACACAGAATCTTCAGACTCCCCGCTGAGCAGAGCCTGAGGCAGAGCTCGATCTCACAATCTCCTGACCTGAGTCGAAATCAAGAGTTGGATGCTCAACTGACTGAGTCGCCCTGGAGCCTCTTGCTGACTCTTTTGCTTTTTCATTTCTCTAAAAATGTTTCTCTCAGTACCAATCCTTCCAGCATCTGCTTTAGTTTCAGCACTCATGTCAAAGAAGGATCCATAGCATAAAAGAAGTCAGAAGCAATCCTCAATGATCAGAACACCTCTGCCAGATTGTCTAAGACCAATTTTTTTTTTTTTTTTTTGTTTGGCCCTTTTTCTGCCACTTCCTCTTCCTTAACATCTAGCACTGGTTCAGAAACACTCATATCCATCAAGTCCTCTCCTCTTCTATTAATTCTCTGGTGTGGTTTCTATTAGCTCTTGAATCTCTCCAAGATCCCTTATCTTGAGAATCTTGAAACCCTTCTCTCACACACAGATTTTTTTTTTTCTGCACCATATCCACAATCCCTCTCATGACCTTCTTCAGTGGCTGTCTGTCTTAGGTCCTATGAAGTCACTCACAACATCTAGATAGTTTTCTCCAGCAGCAATGTACAGTTTGGGGCTTGATGGCTTTCATGGTTTTCTCTCTATAACAACGACAGCGTCTTCAATGGCAAAATCCTTTATGGCAAACTTTATGGTGTTCTGTCAGGTTGACAATCCTTCCCATAGGGTACCATGTGTCATGAGCCTTAAAGGTCCTTATAACCTCCTGGTCTAGAGTTGAATTAGAGACACTGTTTGCAGGCAAGCAGACCACTCCAATGCCTCCACTGTTAAACTCATGGGGTTCTGGGTGACCCAAGGCATTGCCCAATATTGAAAGGATTTTAAAAGGCTGTGTCTCACTGGCCAAGTACTTCCTGACTTCAGGGACGATACATTGAGGGAACCAATCCAGACTAAATGTCGAAAGCTGTTATTGTCCAGACATTTTTACTGTGTAACTAGAAGACTGGCAGCTGGTTTATACCTTTTCCCTTTAATGCTCCCTTTAAAAGTTAGCAGCTTTATAGGTAAAGGCAATCCTGATCACACACCCAATGGGATTTGCACAAAACAGTAAAGTTAACCTATCCCTTCCTGCCTTAAATGCTGGTGCTCGGTTCTCCCCATTACCCATAAATGCCCTTTGTGGCATTAAAACCAAACAAACAAGCAGAAAAAAAACACAACTGTTCAGGAAGATTCCTTTCTCCTTAGTGATTTTCTTACCAGTGTCTGGAACCCAACTGCTGCCTCTTGGTTGGGTAAAAGCTGCTTCTCCTGTTAGTGTGACATTTTTTAAGCCAAAACCTCTAATATTATCAAACCATCCTTTGCTTGCATTAAATTCTTCAGCTTTAGATCCTTCATTTTCCTTTTACATTGTCATATAATGGGGGCACCTGGCTGGCTCAGTTGGTAAAGCATCCAACTCTCAATCTCAGGGTCATGAGTTCAAGCCCCACGTTGGGCATGGAGACTACTTAAAAAAAAAAAAAAAAAAAAGTTGTCATATAATGACTTCCCTTTCTCTCGAATCATATTAGAATCTACAGATATGATTTTCTTACAACGATCCTACACTCATATAAAAGCTGTACTTTCATTACGAGACAAAAAGTTATTTCACAAAAAGTGAAATATTTTTGTGCCTCCTGGTGTACCCGGCCAAGATGGCTTCACAAATTTCCCTTTTCTTTTCTTTTTGAGTCATCTTTATAGTGCACTCATTTATCTTGAAATGACAAGAAACCACAGCTGCAGACCTCAATCTATGGTACATATCAAGCAATTCAACTTTCCCTTATAATGTCATGACTATTCTCTGCTTCTTGGGAACACTTCCAGCATTGCTAAGGCACTCTGTATGAGTCCCATGGTGTTATTCAGGTTTACGGTAGTGCACTAAACATGCAGAAAAATACGTAAGAACCAAGAAAGATCACTTTTTATTGTGCTATGCAATTTAATGGAAAGACTGCTTGCAGAGAGGTAATTAGTGTTATGTGGCATTTAAAGCAGATACTTGCAACCCTTGAACTTCCCCCAAGAGCAACAGGAGGGGATTACAAAATTACTACAGTACGACAGCATGTATGACAGTTAATTTTCTGTAATTACGACTTAATACTGCATCTTTTCATTTAACATTTCCCAACTGCGAATGGCACAATGTATAGTCTCTAAATGTGTGCACAAATTCTGATAAATTTTAACTTTTTCTAATAGATTTGTGCATATTTTGTGGTAGTAAATGAAAGAACAGGCTAATATCAACATACACTTTAGGCATTTATGACCTACCTTTTTTCTTAATTTTTTTCTATATTTCTAGGCTATATGGTTCCTATACAGGTTTTTTCAAATTGTCACAAATCTCCAAAACAATTTCCAATGTTTATTGGAAAAAAATCCACATGATGTAGACCCATGAAGTTCAAACCCATATTGTTCAAGGGTCTTGTGTATGTATGTCGTAAGATGGAGTGACTTTTACTATATTTATACCCAAAAAAATTTCATGAAGACTAATTCCTATTGCACAGGGCAGGGCCATAGGTGGGTGAGGCATTCTCCAAGGTAAAATGAATGAATGAAATGAAATGAAAATAAATTAAAAAAAAAAAAAATATATATATATATATATATATATATTCAACTCTTGTTGAGAGAAATTTGTTAGACGAAAATTCATGGCTCCAAATATGGACAAGTAAAGATGAAAAAGGACTAAGCAGAACTGAGAGTGTAAGCAAGAAAACACACCCAAAGAAACTAAAAGTGAGAAAATAATAAAGGGTAGGACCCAATATAAAACAATAAAATTACACGGAAATTTGTATAGAAAAACAGTCAAGGTGCCAGAAGCCCCTTCTTTAAGAAGTCTATTATAGACAACTTCAGGAAAGTCTGTTCAACAGAACAACAATAAAACGCAAGTAAACAGAATATACTTAAATCTAGGGAGAAATCATACTGATCATAAAGATTTAAAAGTTCTACTGTAAGAAAAACTATATGTAATTATACTCCAACTGAAAACATACAAGACAGAATTGACAAAATATGGTAATGACAATGTTAGTACTCTACGAAGCAGAAAAACTAAATACACCAATTAACAGAAAAGAAACTGAATTAGTAATCTGAAAAACAATCTCTTGGAGAAACTTTTCCCAGAAGGTCTGACAGGAGAGTTCTGTTGCACTGAAACAGATAAGCTCTAATTTATCCAAAATTAGAAAAATTATGAAAGATGTCCATTTTTCAGGGTAATAAAACCTTAAAAAAAACTGATGAAAACAACAGAGAATATTATGGGCCAATTTCACTAACAAAGTTAGAAGCAAACTCATATAAAATATCAGTGAACAGAATCTAGCTGGAAGTTTGAAAAATAACCCTAAAAATACTTTCATTAAGTATTTATCTTATTAAGAGTTTATTCTATCAATACAAAGATGGTTTAATATCAGAAAACCTATAAATGGATTTTACCAGAGCAACAGAGTCAAGAAGAAAATACATGATTATTTCAGAAGATGAAGGAAAGACATTTGATAAAATTCAATATTTAACTCTCACTTTTTTTTCCTAAGGAAATAAAAAGAACTGAATTTCTTTAACTTTTTGACAGCTATGTATTAATGACCTATAGCAAACATAATTAATGGAAAAGCATTTGATGCATTTTTTCCTTTTTTTAAAATTTATTTTATTATTATTATTTTTTAATTTTATTTTTTATAAATATATATTTTTATCCCCACGGGTACAGGTCTGTGAATTGCCCGGTTTACACACTTCATAGCACTCACCATAGCACATACCCTCCCCAATGTCCATAACCCCACCCCCCCTCTCCCAACCCCCCTCCCCCCATCAACCCTCAGTTTGTTTTGTGAGATTAAGAGTCGTTTATGGTTTGTCTCCCTCCCATGATGCATTTATTTTAAGGTCAATAACAAGATAAAAATGCCACTACCACAGGTGCGGTTCAACAGGTAAAGAACATTCTGGCAATGTAATAAGAAAAAGAAATATGCAAGAGATTATTATTATTTGAAGCTGACTTTAAAATCCACATAGAAAACCCAGAATAATCACCATCCCATTAAAAGACCTTATAAGAAATTAAGACCTAGTATAAAACTGGGATCAAAACAAAAGAATAGTGACATAGAATCAGATAAAACCAATGTAATAGAATTAAAAAACCCAGAAACAAATCCTTCTGTATATAAAATGTTGGTGTGTGATAGAAGTCATATCATAAGTCAGTGAGATATGATGGGTTATTTAGCAAATAATGATGGAAAACTGGTGCACTCCATAGAAAAAATAAGGTTGAATCCTTACCTCCCTTAGTCTTCATATGTGGACTGCAGATTTATTAGACACCAAAACATGAAAAGCAAAATTAAGGTATAAAGTTAATAAAAGGATATCTTTGTAGAATACCTTCATGATCTTAAGATAGAGAACTATTTCTCTATCTTATACAACATTCTCAAAGAACAAACCTTAAAGAAGAAAAGTGACAGACATTGCAATAACAAAATTAAAGGTCTCTGTTTAAAGAAAGTCAGCAACACACAAAGTCAATACACGGATAGCAAATGGGGAGGAGATAATTGAATGAAAATCATTGGGTGCCTTGGGTGGTTCAGTCATTAAGCGTCTGCCTTCGGCTCGGTCATGATCCCAGGGTCCTGGGATCCAGCCCCACATCGAGCTCCCTATGCAATGAACTCCCTGCTCAACAGGAAGCCTGCTTCTCCCTCTCCCACTCCCCCTTCTTGTGTTCCCTCTCTCACTGTATCTTTCTCTGTCAAATAAATAAATAAAAGCTTTTAAAAAAATCATTAAGAAAAAGACCAAAAATCTCAGGTAAGTGGAAAAAAGATATTAATAAAACAACTTAAAAAAAAAAAAAAAGAATACTGCGAGAAACAAAGACATGCTCAAACTCATATTTGGAGAAATGTAAATTTCATAAGGAAATATTACTATGTCCATAAAATGGCAAAAATTATAAACTCATACAAACTCAAGTACTGACAAAGATCTCAGAAAATGATAATACTGTATTTCTGGTCATAGCTAAAAACTTCTATAGCCATTATAAGAAACTGTTGTCAGTACTTAAAAAAAGTTAAATATAGGGATAGCCAATGACCCAGAAATCCTACTCCTAAATACATACTTTAGAGAAAATTCTAAAGAAAGCTACCACAAAGTTCAAATACCATCCATATCAAGTTAAAACAAACATGCAGCACCATACACATTAAGAATTAAAAAGACAGAATGGAGGAACATTTATTGTTAAAACAGAGAGTAAAGAGTTGGACACAGCAGTACAGATGGGGAATGCCTTAATATAAAACAAAGGGTTTTGCATTAACCAATAATAATGTGCCATGAATGAACTGAGAGGTATACTTAATTCAGTAAATGTGGAAACTGAAAAGAAAAATATCTTCCTAAAAATCTGAGAAAAAAACAAACCTCATAAGCCTTTGAATACATACACTTATGAGGTTATTAAAATTCTATTACGGTTGGCCTTAAACTAGCAATTTTGGTAGCAGTTCACTACTGCTAGAAATAAACAAAATAACAATAAAAAAGTTAACTTAAAAAAAACCCAAGCAGCCAGCCATTCAAATAAAGAGTTATGTGTTCTTCCATGCTCATGGAATGGAAGAACAAATATTGTTAAAATGTCTTTGTACCCAAAACATCATACAGATTTAATACAATCCCTATCAAAGTATCAACAGCATTTTTCACAGAACTACAACAAATAATCCTAAAACTTACATGTAACCACAAAGACCCCAAATACCAAAGCACTCTTGGGGGTGCGGGGGGAGCAAAGCAGGAAGCATCACAATTCCAGATTCAAATTATATTACAAAGCTGTAGTCAAAACAGCATGGTACTGGCTCAAAAAACAGATACTTAGGTCAATGGAACAGAAAACTCAGAGATGGACCTACAACTATATGGTCAACTAAACTTCAATAGAGGAAAGAACATCCAATGGAAAAAAGGACAGTCTCTTCAACAAATGGTGTTGGGGAAACTGAACAGCAACATGCGAAAGAATGAAACTGGGCCACTTTCTTACACCATACACAAAAATAAATTCAAAATTGATGAAAGACCTAAATGTTAGCATGAACCAATAAAATCCTAGAGAACACAGGCAGCAACCTCTTGACTCACTGCCCAAAGCAACTTCTTACTAGATATGTCTCGTGAATCAAGGGAAACAAAAGCAAAAATAAACTGTTGGGATTTCATCAAAATAAGAAGCGTCTGCACAGCAAAGGAAACAATAAAATTAAAAGGCAACCCACGGAATGGGAGAAGATAACTGCAAATGACATTTCTGATGGAGGGTTAGCACCTAAAATCTATGAAGAACTTATAAAACTCAACAGCCACAAAACAAATAATTCAACAAAAATTGGGTGGAAGACACGTACAGACATTTCTCCAAAGATGACCTACAGAAGGCCAAAACGCACATGGAAAGATGTTCATCACTTACCATCAGGGAAATCCAAATCAAAACCACAATGAGGAATCACCTCACATCTGTCAGAATGGCTAAAATCAATAACACAAGAAATACTGTATGTTGCCAAGGATGTGGGGAAAAAGGAACTCTTGCACAGCTGGTGGGAATGCAAACTGGTGCAACCACTGTGAAAAACAGTATGGGGGTTCCTCAAATTTTAAAATAGGACTACCTTATGATCCAGCAATCACACTACTTGGTATTTACCCAAAGAATATAAAAACCTGGAGAATTAAAAATAAAACAAAAAACAAAGGGTTTACGTGCAACTCTGGGTTTATAGTAGCATTACTTATAATCGCCAAATTACAGAAGAAACACAAGTGTCCATCAACTGATGGATTAAAAAAAAAAAGTGGTGTATATACATACAACAGAATGTTCCTCAGCCACGAAGAATGAAATCTTGCCGTCTGCAACAACATGGACGGAGCCAGAGTAGAATGCTAGGTGAAATTACGTCACAGAAAGACAAATACTGTATGATTTCACTCACTGGTGGAATTTAAGAAAGAAAACAGATGAACATATGGGAAGGGGGACAAGAAAAAAAGGAGAGGGAAACAAAAGTGACAATCATTTATTTGTATTCTGATTGCTTTATCCACCTTAAAAAAATATATATACAAGAGTATTTGTATTATAATCATAACCCAAGAGGCATTTCGACAACCTTACTAAAACACAAGTCTGTTCAAAGGATTTGGTGTCACCTGTGACTCACCTGCTTTAAAAATTTTATGGTAAGAGAACGACATTTTGAAGTCACTGTCACTGGGCAGCCTACTATATATTCAGGTTCACATAGAAAAGAAATAGGCATCAATGTCTTATCAGTGGTCTTTTCTGTACAGTGCAGTGATTTTCTAAAATATTCACCTGTTATTTTAAAATCAGGAAAAAAACTGACATACAAAATACATAAAAAACGAAGGCTATGTCAAAAGATAAGGGGAAAAGCAGCCCTAGTAACAGCAAACCAGTGACCTAGAAGTACCCATAAATCTAGTCCTATCTTAAAAAGATAGCAAATCCAGACAACACTAGTAACATTAGAGTTTTCTTCTAAATCTACTTAGCTGGCCTTCTGATTACAAACCCATTTTCCCAAAGCCTCGATGCTAGAAAAAGCAATGCCCTATACAGTACACATTAATACAGTATCTTGCTTAGTAGAGAAAAAGATCCTGATGTAAACTGGCCAGCATTCAAAATCACACCAGGCCCTTGTGTGTTTGCCTGGAGTAAGTTCCTTCTTAAGGGACTGGGCTACTGTTGGTGCACTGATGAAACCAGATTTCTGGGTCTGTAACCCAGAGGAACCTAAATCTGTGCACCCCATTGAGCTATTGCTCTCAAGTCTCTGGGTTGACCAGTTGACCATCATCCACAGTGATATCCAGCTTTTTCACGATTACCTTCTACTCTGCAATAAGGCATTTTAGTATGCAATAATGGTTTGCCAGAATTAAGGCTATAAAAGTCTTAAGACTCGTTCACCCATTCACCCATTCATTAAGCAAATACTTAGTATGGCCCCATTCAAAGAACCTGGGGTGCTCCCTTCTTCAGCTCACTAAGCTCCATCCAGGTTGACACTGACAGTTCCAAGAATACAACTAAACTCTTTGGTACCTCAAGTCCATAGTTTCCTGTGCCTCCTACAGCCTTCTTCCCAACTTGCCAGGCCAGACTAAAATGTCTAATCAAGACAACCTACACTAATGATCTTATTTAAAGTAGCCCTTTCTCCTCCCTCAACACCACCCCCCTAGGTCTTCACCACGGCACCTTTTTATTCAATAGCACAATTATTGTTTTATTTCTATTGTGTTTGTCTTGCTCACTAGAACATAACCTCCACGAGGAGACGGAACTGTGTAAGACTTGGCTAGATGTTCAATTTTTCTTTTCTTTTTTTTTTTTTAAAGATTTTATTTAATTATTTGAGAGAGAGAGAGCATGAGAGGAGAGAGGTCAGTGGGAGAAGCAGACTCCCTGCTGAGCAGGGAGCCCGACGTGGGACTCGATCCCGGGACTCCAGAATCATGACCTGAGCTGAAGGCACTTGCCTAACCAACTGAGCCACCCAGGCGCCCCTAGATGTTCAAGTTTTAAAAATACTCAGCACACAGGAGACTGGGAGAAGATGGTGGAAGAGGACCAGACTCATGTCACCCCACGGACACAACTACATCCAAACATGATCTGAGGATCGGCAGAACAGATCTTCCACAGCTAGTTGTAGAGAGAAGGCCCAATGCAAGAGGGTAGAAGGGCTGAAGACACAGTTAGGAAGCAGACCCCTGCAACTAGAGGGGGCAGACTCCACATTGGGCACCTCCAGTCCTGGGGACCCACACTGAGAAAAGGAGTCTCCTTATGTCTGGTTTTGAAAACCAGCAGGGCTAAACTTCAGAAGCTTTCAAAATCCAGGGGTTTAACTTGGGACAGCTGCAGGTGAGAGGAAACGGACTCCACCCTTAAAGAGCCAGTATACTACTCAGCCCCAGACACAGCACAGAGGCAGCAGTCTGAAAGGTGTCCGGGGTGCAGGTGAAGATTTATTACCCAATCCCAGCATGTGTGCCGGGGTCCGCAACAGCTCTCTCTGGGAACAAAAGTGCTGGTGGGTGCCATTTTTCTTGCACTCACCCAACCTGTCCTGCTCCCCTGCACACCTGCCCCACCCAACCACATCTTGGCAGATGCCCCTCCAAAGCAGCACCTGCCCTGCCATACTCTTCAGGGGAGCCTGGCCAGAGCCATCACCCCTCCAAAGTGACTCCTGTCCTGGGACTGGGGGAGAGATAACCCAGCATGCCTACAGTCCCTGCAGCTGTGCCTTTTAGTTGGCTGTGGAAGGGGCAAGGTTTGTCATCTGTGTGCCTGAATGGTAGCAGTGGTGGACTGCAGGCTGCTCGGCTGAGTACCAGCCCCAGCAACCAGTGAGCCCACAGCAGCCACAGCTGGGCTTCTCTGGAGCACGAGGAGCAAACCCTGAAGTGTGCACCCCCAGCAGGTGATGGGGGTCATTACGGTCAGCTGGGCTAAAGGCCAGCCCACCAACAAACATGCCCACGGCACAAGTATCTCAGTCAAAACAGAACTTGTGCATGCAACCCACACAGGGGACACCTCTGGAGTGCCTGGTTCTGGTGACCAGGGAGGGGACTTGGCTACAGGGCAACACAGGACCTCTTTACACAGGCCACTACTTTCAAAAGCAGGAGATGGAACTGACCAACCTAATATGTAGAAACAAACAGAGCACTGGACAAAATGAGGAGACAGAGGAGTATGTCCCAAATGAAAGACAGGACAAAAGTCAGATCAACAGAGAATAAGAAGTTATGTCTGATAAACAGGTCAAAGTAATGGTCACAAAGATAACAGATTTGAGAAAGGAGCAGGTAAACTCAGTAAGAACTTCAACCAAGAGCTAGAAAATATATAAAATAACCAGTCAGACCTGAAGTCAGACCTGAAGAATACAATAACTAAAAAGAAAAATGCACTAAAGGGAATCAAAAGCAGATTAGAGGCAGAAAAACAGATCAGCAATCTGGAAGACAGGGTAAATAAGAGCAACTAAGCTGAACAGCAAAAAGAAAAAAGAAGGATTTAAAAAACTGCGAATAAGTTAAGGGAACTCTGTGACACCATTAAGCACAGTAATATTCGCATTACAGAGATCCCAGAAAGAGGAGAAAGAAGGGGGAAACAACTTATGTGGAGACGTAATAGCTTAAAACTTACCTAATCTGGGGAAGAAAAGAGACATCCAGGCCCACGAAGCACAGAGAGCCCCTAACAAGATGAACCCAAGGAAGACCACACTAAGACACATAATAATTTAAATGGCAAAAATTAGAGAATCTTAAAAGCAGCAGAAGTAGCAAAACAGCTACATTCAAGAGAATTCCCATAGGTTTATCAGCTGATCTTTCAGGAAAAACTTTGCAGGCCAAAGGGAGTAGCAGGATATATTTTAAGTGTTGGGAGAAAAAAACCCTACAACCAAGAGTACTCTGCATGGCAACATTATCATTCAGAAGTCAGAGATAACAGAGTTTCCCAGACAAACAAAACTTCAAGGAGCTCAATCACCACCAAACCAGCCTTACAAGAAAAGTCAGAGGGAAGTCTTTAAATGGTAAACAAACAAAAAAGGCCAAGCAGAAGAAACTATGATGAAAAAAAATTCCACAAGAAAGAGCAAACAGAAAGATAGTATCTTAATCACTAATCACTAATAAAGCCAGGTTAAAAAACAAAAGTAGCAAAAGCAATTATATCTACAAAAATCAATGAAGGGATACACAAAATAAAAAGCTATAAAACATAACATCATACACATAAAACATTGGAGGGGAAGTAAAAATTCAGTGTTTTTAGAGTATGTATGCACTTAAGCAACCAGCAACCTAACATGGGATGTCACATATGAGCCCAGTGGTAACCACAAATCAAAAACCTATAATAGATACACGAAATTGAAAGGAATCCAAGCACAACACTAATGATAGGCATCAAACCAGAAAGGAAGAGAGCAAAAGAAGAAAGGAACAGAGAAGAACTACAAAAATAACCAAAAAACAAGTAACAAAATGGCAGAGTTCACACTCCTGTTAATAATTACTTTAAATGGGGCGCCTGGGTGGCTCAGTGGGTTAAGCCACTGCCTTTGGCTCGGGTCATGATCTCAGGGTCCTGGGATTGAGTCCTGCATCGGGCTCTCTGCTCAGCAGCGAGCCTGCTTCCCTCTCTCTCTCTCTCTCTGCCTGCCTCTCTGTCTACTTGTGATCTCTGTCAAATAAATAAATAAAATCTTTAAAAAAAAAAAAAAAAGAATTACTTTAAATGTAAATGGGCTAAATGCTACTATCAAAAGACACAGAATGACTGAATGGATTTTTTAAATGACCGATTTATAAGTTCCATAAAAGAGACTGATTTTACTCCTACAGACACATACTGACTGCAAGTAAATGGATGGAAAAAGATATCCCAGGCAAATGGAAGGAAAAATTAAGAAAAAGACCAGAGTAGTAATAATTATATCAGACAGACTATTTTTTTCTCAAGACTTATTTGTTTTAGAGACAAAGAAAGCATAAGTGAGAGGGATAAAAGAGGGAAGGAGAGAGAGAGAGAGAGAATTTCAAGCAGACTCCACACTGAGTGTGGAGCCCATTGTAGGGCTCAATCTCATGACCCTGAGATCACAACCTGAACCGAAACCAAGAGTCAGTCACTCAATGGACTGTGCCACCCCTGACCCTAGACAAAACAGACTTTAAAACGACTGTAAAAAATAAATAAATAAATAAATAAATAGAAAAACAAAAACAAAAGCAATGACAACTGTAACAAGAGACAAAGAAGGGCATTACATGTTAAAGCAATCAATCAAACAAGAAAATAGCAATTATAATTATCTATGTATCCTACACAGGACCACCTAAATACATAAAACAGATATTAGTAGACATAAAGGGAGAAATTGAGAGTAATGCAACTATAATATGGAACTTTAACATCCAATCTACATTAGTGTACAAATCATCCAGACAGAAAATCAACAAGAAAACTGTGGCTTTGAACAACATATCAGACTAGATAGACTTAAGAGATACATACAGAAAATTCCATCCAAAACAGAATACACACTTTTCAAATGCACATGACATTCTCCAGAAAAGATCATATGTTACACCACAAGTCTCAATAAATTTAAGATTGAAATCATATCAAGCATCTTTTTCAATGAAAATAGTATGAAACTAGAAATTGGTTACAAGGGAAAAAAATGGAAAAAAACAAACAGGTGGAGGCTAAACAACATGACCCTAAACAACCAGTGGGTCAATGAAGAATTGAAAAAAGAAATTAAAAAACAAACGAAGACAAATTAAAATGAAACACAACAGTCCAAAATCCTTGGGACACTGGGAGAGCAGTTCTAAAAGGGAAATATAGAAGAATACAAACCCACCTCCAGAAACAAGAAAAAGCTCAAATTACAAGTTAATCTTACACCTAAAGGAACCAGAAAATGAAGAAATAGCCCAAAGTTAGTAAACAGAGAAAATAATGTAGAGCAGAAATAAATGAAATAGAGACAATAAAATGTCTTAAAAAATCAGTGAAATTATGAGCTAGTTCTTTGAAAGAGAAACAAATTTGATAAACCTTAACTCAGTCTCATCAAGAAAAAAAGTGGACTCAAAATCAGAAGCAAAAGAAGAAAAACAACTGACAGCACAGAAATACAAAGAATTATAAGGGGTTACAACAAAAAAATTCTGTGCCAACCAGTTGGACAACCTAGAAGAAATCAATTTCCAGAAACATACAATCTTCCAAAACTCAATCAGGAAGAAACAGAAAATCTGCACAAACTGGTTACTAGTAACAAAAATAAAACTTCCAATAAACATGTTGGGATCAGGACCAGATGGCTGCACAGGTGAATTCTAGCAAACTTTTAAAGAAGACTTCATGCTTATTCTTCTCAAACTAGCACCCCCCCCCCCGCCAAAAAAAAGAAAGAAAGAAAAAAGAAAATAAAAGGAAAACTTCCACATTCATTTCATAAGGCCAGCATTACCCTGATACCAAAACCAGACAAAGACACTATAAAAAGAAAGACTACAGGTCAATATCCCCAATGTAAATGGACACAAAAATCCTCAACAAAATATCAGCAAACCACATTCAACAACATATTAAAAGGATCACTCACTGTGACCAAGCTGGATTTATTCCAGGGATGAATGGGTGGCTAATTTTGCAAATCAATATGATGTATCACACTAATGAGTAGAAGGACAAAAACCACAGGATCGTCTCAACAGATGCAGAAAAAGCTTTTGACAAAATACAAATCCATTCATGATAAAAACGCTCAACCAGGTGGGCTTAGAGGGAACATAACTCAAAATAATAAAGGCTACATATGAAAAACCCAGAGGTACCATCATACTCAATGGTGAAAATGTGAAAGATAATCCTCTAAGATCAGGAACAAGAGAGGATGCCCACTCTCACCACTTTTATTCAACATAGTACTGTAAGACCTAGCTGCAGCAATTAGACAAGAAAAAAAGTGGAATCCAACTTGGTAAGCAAAAAGTAAAACTGTCACTATTGAGGGCAGATGACATATTACACACAGAACACCCTAAAGACCTCACCAAAAAAGAACTATTAAAATAAATAAGTACAGTAAAGTTCCAGGATACAAAATTAATATACAGAAATCTCTTACATTCTATATACTCACAGCAAAGTAAAAGAGAGATAGAAATGAGGTAAACAATCCCATTTACAACTGCACCAAAAGAAAAAAAAAAAAAGTCCTAAGAATAAATTTAACTAAGAAGGTCAACGATCTATACTCTGAAAAGTCCAAGACAATGATGTTGAATACAACAAATAAGTGGAAAGATATACCATGCTCATGGATTGGAAGAATGTCATTAAAATGTCCATACCCCAAGAGCAATCCAAAGATGAAATGCAACCCCTACCAAAATATCAATAGCATTTTTCACAGAACTAGAATAATCCTAAAATTTGTATGAAACCACAAAAGACCTTGAACAGCCAAAGCAATCAAAAAAGAACAAAGTGCTGAAGACAGCACAATCCCAGATTTAAAGATATACTGCAAAGCTGTAAAAATAAAAATAGTATAGTACTGGCATAAAAAAATGAACAGGTCAATGGAATAGGACAGAGAGCCTAGAGATAAACTCACAATCATATAGTTAAGTGAGTCGAAAACAGACAATGGGCAAAAGACAGTCTTCAAAAACTGATGTTGGGAAAACTGGACAGCTACATACAAAAGAATGAAACTAGACCACCTTCTTACAACATGCACAAAAGTAAACTCAAAGTGAATTAAAGACCTAAATGTGAGATCTGTAACCATAAAACTCCTAAAAGAAAACAGAGGCAGGAATTATCAGCCTTAGCAACTTATTTATGAATGTCTCTTCAGCAAGTGGAACAAAAGCAAAAAATATTAGGACTACACCAAAATAAAAAGCTTTTGCATAGCAAAGGATACCAACAACAAACAAAAAGGCAAACTACTGAATGGGAGAAGGTATTTGCAAATAAGATATCCAATTATGGGTTACCATCCAAAATATATAGACTTTATATACATGTACAACTCAACACCAAAAAAGGAAAAAAATCCAATTAAAATATGAACAGAGCACCTCAACAGACATTTTCCCAAAGACATACTGGTGGCCAAGACACGAAAAGATGCTCAACATCACTAATAAAGGAAACGCAAACCAAAACCACAATGAGACATCACCTTACATCTGTCAGAATGTCTAGCATCAAAAAGACAAGAAATAACAAGTATCAGCAAAGATGTAGAGAAAAGGGAACCCTCGTGCAGTGTTGGTGGGAATGAGAATTGGTACAACCACTGTGTAAAACAAAACAGAGATTCCTCAAAAAATTACAAATAAAAATACCACATGATCCAGTAATTCTACTGGATCCCAAGGGAAATACCCACCCCCAAATCCCGAAAAAGAATATACTAATCTGAAAAGATACAGGCACCCTTATGTTTATTGCAACATTATTTACAATAGCCAAGATATGGAAGCAGCCCAAGTGTCCACTGACTGATGAATGGATAAAGCAGCTGTGGAATGTTTATACAATGGAAAATTAATCATAAAAAAGAATGAGATCTTGCCATCTACAAAAATAAGGATGGACCTAGAGGGCATTATGCTAAGTGAAACAAGTCAGAGAAAGATAAATACCATGTGATTTCACTTATATGTGCAATCTAAACAACAAAATAACCCCCCAAAACAGACTCAAATACAGAGAACGAAGTGATGGTTGTCAGGTGACTTGGGTAGGGAGAAGGGCAAAAGAGATAAAAGGGATTAAGAGGTACAAATTTCCAGTAAGTCTGGGAGATGATATGTACCCCATAAGGAATATAGTCAATAATATTATAATACTACTATGTGGTGACAGATGACAGCTGTACTTGTGGTGAGCTTGTGGTGAGCACTGAGAAATGTATTGTGGAAACACTTATGTTGTACGTAACACTATATGTCAACTCTACTTCATAAGCAAACAGCATGATCAGAATCTTCAAAAAATGTATCAAAATAAGTGAAAATAAAGTTTTAGTCATAACACTGTTATTTTCTATCAACTAAATACTATCTAACTTAATTCTCCAGAACTATGGACATTAGCCATCACATTTAAGTAATTTATCTAACTTCAAAGAAGAGAATCCCAAAGCACAACCATTCTCCCACTTAATTTTAGAACATTTTTTATCATGATCTCTAACACTGCATTTCCAAGGGTCTTTCAGGAGCTCAGTATTGAAAAGTACTTGTCATTCTTTCCCCCCAAAACCAGTATTAATTGTAGGAAACGTACCTATATCCTTCAAACTTAAACTAGATTTGGGATTTAATTCAGGTGAAATTATTTTTTTTCAATTTTCAGGCTTTATCTGAAACTCTAAAATAATTTTAAAACTCGTGCCTGTCCCCTTTTCCCCACCCATCCTCAGAAAGCTGGTGTTGGAACATCAACGACTTCATAGCTAAAGGTCACGCAAAAACAATTTCAGAATGTCCAAACTGGAAAAAGAGAGCTTCAAATAACCTAGGAATCCACAGCATTCTTCTAAAGAACTCTGGAAAGACTGTACAGGGTCAACGATAGTGCGAAACACATGGACAAAGCATGTTGCTCTGACACTCTGGTCATTTGCACATCACACAATTTCATCTCAACTAGACCACAAGGCTTTCTTTGCTTATCCTCCAGCTCCTCTCATTGAATAATTGTCAAGAAAGAATTACTTGGGTAGGAGAGAATGTACCTTCTTTCTCTCCTCTTCCAGGAGTGTTTTGGAGATATGTCCCACCCCAAGCATAAATATACCACAATGATTCCCAAACTGCAATCTGGGGACTGAGACAGGCCCAGGATGAAGATGGCGTGTTTTTTTCAATCAATGTGAAGTGCAATGAAAATAAGGACACAACTAATTTTCTCACAATGCTAAATGTATTCCACTTCAAGTACCCATCCCTTATTCTGAAACTACATACCTTTGTATGTATGTGTTTTGTTTTGTTTTTAAGATTTCATTTATTTGAGAGACAGAAGCAGACTCCTTGCTGGGCAGGAAAGCCCAGCGTGGGACTCGATCCCAGGTCCCTGGGATCGTGATCTGAGCCAAAGGCAGATGGTTAACTGACTGAGGCACCCAGGTGCCCCCTTTGTTATGTTTTAAAATGTCTTTTATGAAATAATGGTGATAGAAGATGGTATTTTTAACATCCTTCTCTGGTAAAATAAACATTGGTAATCTCTAGAGAGTATCCAAATAACTCAGCATTTTTACCGTTTATAAAAGGCAAAGCTGTGGAAAATGAACAGTGATAATCTGGGGAAGAAACAAGTTTTTCTAGAAAGAGCAGGCCGTGGAGCACATCATAAAAACCCCCATATTTCTGGAAGCTTATGTTGAACATAGAGTCAAACAAGAGACACGTTTCCTCCTACTCCACTCTAGGGACACCTACAAATTCCCTTCACGGTGTCTCTAGTATTGGTCCTGCTTTTCTTCTGACATGGTTTCTTTTCTGCTAGTTATCAAATGTGAACATAAAAATGATGGGGCGATCATGTCAACATATTTCGCAAAGTGCTCCAAGGACAGAGTAAGAAGGTACAAGGTAGAATGAAATTATTTAGGACCACTAGAATAGTAAAGATGAATGTATAAGAAAAATAAATGAATGACTCAGAGGAACTACAACCAAGGAGAGTGAAAGTATTTACTACATAGGGTCTCTAACTTAACAATGGACTCTATTAACCAGTAAAGAGAGCGGGTGAGGTAGAATGGAAAATGGAGAGGTTTTCCCACAGAAGCAAAACAGGCCTGGATGGCAAGGCAGTCTTCATGAGCCAGTTAACCTAGATTATGCAGGAAGTACATGTGACTCAGAAGTTAGAAGCATGTCTCCCCCACCTCCTGGAACGAACTTTAAGGTAGGAAGAAGGCTGAATGCTCTCAAAGGATATTTGTTCAATTTCCTTTGTAAAAAAAAAAAAAACAGCCATTCCTTACACCACTTTGATGCTGACATAACAGAAAGCAGCTCCCTAAATTCTCCAAATTGGGAAACAGAAGTTCTTCTTCCCAAAGGCACAAGCAAGTGTCCCCAAGCTCAGCTCATCCAGGCCAGCTTTCATTTACACAATCGTCCTAAGAGAGGATCATTCTGAAAATGGGTTGTCAAATTATGCATCCTTTTTTTTTTTTGGTGGTAAAATATACCTAAAGTTTACCATTTTTTCCATTTTAAGTGAAGCAAATTCAGTGGCACTAAGTACAGTTGACCTCTGAACAACATGTGTTTGAACTACACGACTCCACATAAATGTGGATTTTTTTTTTCAATAAATATGTTGGAAAAATTTCGGAGATACACGCGACAATTTGAAATAAGTCACAGACGAGCTGCACAGCCTGGAAATATGGAAAAAAAATAAGAAAAGGTTAGGTATGTCACATATGCATAAAATATATGTAGATACTATTTCAACATGACTACTGTAAAATATACACAAACCAACTGTAAGTTACAAATTTATCAAAACTTACCCAAACACTAATGGGCCATACAGGGCATCATCCATAGCTGAGAGAAATGGAAGCGAATATGAAGACGCAGTATGAAATCATAACCGCATAAACCATACTACCGTAATAATTTCAGAGCCACCACCTGTGCGAATATCCACTTAAAATGCTGTGTGGCACTAATCTTCCCTGCACGGGCAGGGAAAATGATCTCTAGACAGTCTATTAGTAAAGTTTCGGGGCAGTAAAAATTTACATATGCAGATTTTGACTGGGGGGGCATGGCGCCCCAACCTCTGTGTTGTTCAAGGGTTAGCTGTACAATTCGCATAGTTATGCACCCCAAATTATGCAAGTTCTCGCGGGTCCCCGAAGATTCTGCAGGCTGTTAATGGTATGTTTTCATTTGCACAAGAACGTATTTTTTGCTCCACTCCCAATCCTTCTGTTTTCTAGAGCTTATTCCTGAATCAGAGACTCCTATTTTCTGTATCCTAAAATACCAGTGTCTCACAACCCAGGACACCAAGTTAAAGCTCGGGTCAGATGCACTCGACACAACAAGTCAGTTATGAAAGCAACGACTACGTCGGTCTACAGGTTAGTGCCGTGAAGATTTACAATCCCTTCTTCTCAGCAGCCTTTAATTGAGATAGAGGACATACAGAAATTACATACTCAAGGGACACAATGTAATGTTTTTATACATATGTACATATTGTTGGGAAAAAAACCCATCAAGCAAAATAAGTAACCATATGTAGTTACCCCATTGCATGTGTGTTGAGTAGATTTAAGACCTGTCCTCTGAGAACAGTTCAAGTACCCTTCTACTCAGTAGAAGACTCAAGAAGAAACTCTTCATTTCTGTAAGCACCATGGCCACAGTATAATCGGGAGCAGCATAAAATTAAAAGGCTTTGGTCAAATAACCCAAACTCAATACTCACAACAGATAGTGTGTAGCGAAGGACAGAGCATTAACAGCTTCTGCCTCATCAAAAGATATGGAACATAACAGCTTTCACTTTCATGAATCTGCTACAGACGGCTTATCCTAACAACCAATTTTCCACCGTCCCAGCTGCTTATTAATGTTTCGAGATGTAAATGCCTGAGTGTACCTAGAACTGTCATGCACTAGCACAAGGCAATCAATATGTCAAAATGTACTTAATGACAGAACCGCACTTGAACATTACAGCTCGCTATTCTTACCTTTAAGGCTAACACATACAAGAACACCACTTCTGCCAAAAGAAACCAATCAATTTCCCTGTGAATTTGTCCGCTGCTTTATTAATACAGAGATCTATTGTTTTATCAATGAAAAAACACAGGGGTCTCAGGCTCTATCCTTATCTGTTATGGCTAAGCTACTGAAAAAAACGGGTCTTTCTTGCCCACACACTCACTGTAACGGGAAGAGGACAAAAAGCACTCGAGGAATGCTGACTGGGACCATCATCACTGTACTAATCCATCCACCTTATGAGTTTAATTCAGGGGATATATACCTGGGTAATCCTGCGCATAGAGCTTGCAGGATAATTACAGCTCAACCAGGAGAACCACCAACTGAAAAGCCCTCAGGAGCGCTGGAACAGCAAGTTCTGCTAAACAAACATACTGATCATTCTTAAGGCCATAGTTATGTTTAAACCAATTTGCATGGCAGTTCATTTCACAGATATTACTTCATAGCTTCAGGAATCCCCTGTGAAATCCATTACCAAAACCACCAATTTAAATTTCCCCCCCCCTTATTTTTTTTAAAGCAGACTGATAAATAATGAACTGATCACCAAACCATCATACCTTCACACAGACCTGCATCGGACCAGATTTGCTTATTTCACAGGTTGCCAATTATCTTGCTAAAAATTAACATGTGCTCCATCAGGGGATACTGCTCCCTTAGGAAGATATGAAATAGAGGATTAAATCAGTGAGCAGGTCGTTCATGGGACAGAAGACTTAAAATGAACACGAGGAGCTAAAATTCTTAAGAAAACCAAACGGCAGGGCAGGACAATTAACCTGATGACCACGTGGGCCAGCTGTGGGGCAGAACTCCTGCACCACTAACAGCAGCATCCGCTTCCTTGGAACCTTTCTCAAGCCCAGTGTTCCCCTATCTATTCCCGCGTGAGAATTTGTAACATTCCTGAGAGCCGAGTAAAGACGAAGACTATTTTGCCAAATTCTAGTTGGAAGAACTAAGTCAAGTCAAGGTCACACTGGCAGTGAGACAATCCTTGGTAACACATGGTCCATCATAGGCCATTAAGTGAACATGGATTTAAAATAATGCCCCAGCCACCAGAGCTGATCCACCAAGGCACCATTTCCCAGAGATCCTGGACGGAACGAGTCCACTCTCACAGCACAAGGTGCTCACCGTGTACCAAGCCCTGAGCTCAGAACTGTATGGGAAGCATTTCATTCTAATGTCATTCTTCAAGTCAGGTACCATCATTCTCATCTTATAAATAAGAAACTTGAGGCTTAGAGAAGTGAACTTGGCAGAGCCACTCAGTAGGTCTCAGAGATCAAATCTGAACCCAGAGCTTGATTCAAGAGCTCTGTCCTCAACTGGGATACAGTCCTGTCTTCCAAACCACTGAAGCTGGCACATGAGCTAAACCTATTCTACTCCAGGCAGCAGAAAGAACAGTCAGAAAAGTCAGTAGACTAACGTTTTCTCAGCTTACACCTAACTATACTTATAAATTTGAGCCTTGATTGACTCATCTGGAAAAAGTTCAAGTCTTTCTCCACTCACACAGTTGTTGCAAAGCTAAAAAAAACTTAGTACATAAAATTATGCTAATTCTGATCCACAGGCTAGTGATTCCTGATCTGTAACTCTCATGCATTAGGATCACACCACTATGTCCACATAATGGCCGTAACAGGCTGCGGAATGCAATTTCAGATCCAGTGGTTCTCTAGGATAGGCAGAAGCCACCTATGGGCCTTCCCAATCCTGATTTCTTGCCTTAAGAAGACATGTCAGAGTGAGTTGTGTTCTACAGACAAGGGATTCTAATACACCCTCTGGCTAAGGATTCACCTTAACACTGTGCTGTAAAGTACACAAATTAGGAATTAAGATAGTCAGACTGAAAACCTTTCTCAGATACTTACAGAGCATTACACCTGGAGCAGCCAATGTTTTATAAAACTAGCACAGTGACAGCGTTTAAGACATAGTATCTCTTCAATAAACCTTCTTACTTACAGAATCCCTCTCTGATGACGGACTTGAATTTCCTGCGTGCAGTGAGAAGTAGCCATTCCAGAGCTCTGCCAGTTCGATAACCACAACAATGAGCCCAAGTTTGCTTCAGTTATTCTATGCTTGACTTATAGAGCAGAAGAGAACAAGTTCACCGGCTGTTTAACATACAAAGAGTTAACCCATCCCTGTGTCATCATGAGAATTTAAACATCAACCGTACCGCTGAGAAAAAAAGCCACCATTTCAAACTACTAAAGAATAGATGGTACAAAAACGTTTGCATTTCAATAGAACTAGCTTTATTATATTATTATTATTATTATTATTTTAAACAAAAGAAATGGTCTAAAAGCAAATGCAGATATGTACCGAGGGATGGACATGACCTGGTACTTACAGAGGAGCTGCTGTGTCATAAATGAAAACAGAATGTTAGGAGAAAAATGGCATTTCGGGTGCTGTCTGCTTGAATAATCTGGAGACGCAAGTTAACTGAAAGAAGGTGCTGTGCCAAGCAATCAGCGGGAACAAAAAACAAAACCAAACGCAACCACCAGCAGCTGCTTCCCAAGAACTATGTGCTGACAGCATGAGCACTGCCATCAACTCACAGTCTTCTCATTTTCCCCGTTTTCTATAATTTTCCTCTTCTTCTCATCTGTTTTCTTCTTGAAGATGTTATTTCGGTAAAACTGAAGTTCTTTGATGCTTTCGCTAATGTCATCGAGCGCCCTACAAGCAAACACATCACACTGAAGTGAAATGCCCACGGAGGAAGGAAGCCATTGACAACGTAACTTACGAGTAACAACAGGTACTACTGTAAACGCTGCTGACACGGTCTAGAAGAGGAACGTTTCAATAAAGCAAATGTAAGTGCTTTGTTAAAAAAAAGAAAAAGCTGTATTAAAAATTTTTTTTTCCTAAAATATATCAGATTATAAAGTCTCCTAGACTGTCCTATAAGATGGTGAAGTGTTCCATGGAAAAAAGAATTCTAGGGTCAAGTGAGTTCGGGAAAAACTAGGTCTAGCACTCCTGTTCTGAACTTCTGTGCAAAGCATTTACTGTACTAACCTGGGCTGTGAGTGTCCATGGAGAGGATCTACAACACGCACAGTGCGTCTAAAACTTAATCAACCACATGTGTGGGTGTGGAATAATTAACAGCTCTTGGAACAGAGTTTGGGGAACACTGTGCAAGATTTAATGACATCCCTATACAAAATACACTGACCTGCTCAAATGTGACTCATGACTCAGTCATAATAAGCATCAATCATCAGCCAGTACCCGGCCAACACAGAGGCTCTGCCTCCACTCTGAGGGAGATGTGTGCTACCGTCAGCTGCAACACACTCTTCTCCAACACGTCCTCTCATCTGTCGCAGTCTGAGAAATCAGGTAAGCTAGATTATGAGAACCGTGAGCAGGTCCATCAGTAAGCTCTGAAGGAGAAGTCAAGGGCCTCTATCCTTATGTTCCACAGCAGAAACATCATGTGGTTGATCACAGGATGCGTTTTCAGAACTTGTAAGGCATGTTATAGAATGGTAAACACCACAGATACACTGTGACCTTTCTAAAGATTGAAAAATGCCGAAATCCAAAAGGCATCAAACCCTAATTGTTTTAGATGAGGTATTCGAAACCTGCATTCCTGCACTGGGGTCCATGCAATTTCCTGCCCTGCAAAGAAACACTAGCAGGCCCGGGCTCTGTATAGCAGGGACTCAGTCTCTGTTTGCCTAGACTGTGCACGTAGACACTCAGCAAACGGACGCACTAAATGCTGTCCTTAGAAGCCAGCAGTAAATCCCCCATGAAGTCTTACGTTCCTCCTGAAAGAGGACAAAATTAAAAAACAAACAAAAAAAAAAAACTTTTTTTTAAAGTAAAAGAGCCAGTACAGGACACTAGATAAACAAAATCTTCAGATTTCTTGGGTACCTGTGGCTAAGTCTGCAGACTCAACAGAAAGGATCTAAAACACTCAAAAGTGCCAAAGTTAGGCTAACTATGTTAACCCAACTGTCGACAAAGTGTTCTAATTTTAAGTGGCTACAAGTATTCATATCCTTGCTGGGAAGAATATTAATACTGCTCGTTACTAGAAAGATTACAGACTGTTTCAACACACCTACAAACTAAGCTATCTTTTAGTGTTAAAACTGGAGTGAAGACGTAAGATGCTACGTATCTCAGAACGGAATATTAGAATCCTGACCAGAATTCCTAATAATCTTAGCAAAAGAAAGTTAACTTTATGCTAGCTGGCTTTTACTTTCCCCCCCAAGAAAAAAAGAGTGGAGGACAGACACTATGTTAAGCAGTCAGGAACTGGAGGGTTACGTGTGTGTCAGATTGCCAAGCGCTTGGAAGGACCCAAACTTACCTGTGAGAAGCAGCCTTCTTTGGTGCAAATTCATATTCTTCTGGATACCAGCGTCTATACACAGCAAAAATGGAACTCTCAAAGGAAACTGTCTCAAATATACTGGATAATTACCTCCTTCAAGTCATTTATTAACACTGAAAAAGGCATTTTGGGTTGTGATTCTCCAGAAGCCTCCTTGCCTGGGACTGTGTCTTCACCCTAGCTCTTCTCGGTAGGCAAGCTCATGCTCATCTACAATTCCTAAATTCACTCCACTCCAGCCCTCTCCTACCTTGTCACGGATGGCCAACCACCTGCATCTCCGCCTACGAATCCATCAGACACTTCTAATGAGCATATATAAACCTACACTTATCCTCAAGACCTCCCTTCTCCCACCCACCCAATCTGCTTTTGCTCCTATTTTCCCCTTTATCTTTGAACAATACCATCATCTGCCTAACTGCCGAAACCAGGAACCGTAGAATTGCTTAGAGCTCTTCCTTTCCCTCACTCCCCCATTCGAACACGGCATACCATGCCAAGTGACATCTCAAGATGGGACATTCTCCACACCCTTCTCTGCCACCCAAATGCCATGTCCCTAGGTCATTCTTCTGTCTCCAAGACAAGGCAAAAGTGTCCCTTCTTATCACCCTATTTTCTGCCACCTTATGATCAGAATGACCTAATCGTATCATTGATTCTTCTACTTACACTTTTTTAAGGGAAACCGTCCCTCATGTTAACCATCTCAGCCCGCCATACAAGCCCTTCACAATTTGGTCTTACCTCCCACCTTTTCCAAGCCGCATGCCTGGCATTTTGGCACTGATGGACTATTTGTAATTCCCCTATCTCCCTGAGCCCTCATTTCTTCATACTTCTGCCCGTTCTCTGGAATCCTCCCGCCTCAGTTAAATGCCAGGAAAACATCCAACTCCTCTTCCAATCTCAACTTAAACTTCCTATGTGGAGCTTTTCCCGACTTCTCATTCCTTACTCCAACATCTCGGGGCTCCTTCCCCCTGGTGCCCCCAACAGTCAGTATGCACATTTCCGTTACAGAAGTCATCACACAGTGTATGTGCAGCACAGATTCCAGGCTATTTCAAGGCTTTTCATTTGTTATGTTCCCAGTGCATAGGCCAATGCCTAGCAAAGAATGGTGTTCAGTAAATTTCGTGAACTAATGAAATTTATACATAAGATTTTTGACATTGTTTCCCCCATTTCTCACCAGTCCAGAATCAACTAAGGACCTGTCCAAGTCAGAAAGGGAGGAAGTTAACACACCCACTTGGCACCCTCAGTTCTAGCATTCTATTCAAATACTTTCCACAAATCTCAATTAAAACATGCTAAATGAGGCAATTATTGGATCCTAAATATAGCCCTTACCTGCACAGTTCTTTAACAGTGCTCACATCAATTATTCTATAATGAAGATGTTTCATGAACTGGGGCATGTATTTGTCAAGAAACTTCTTATCTGCATGAACTGAATTTCCTAGAAAGACACGAAGCATACCGCATCTGTGTATTTCTAGCAATATACAACAGGATATCAAAATTATTAACTGGTACTGAAATGGAGAGGATTTTTTTTTTTTTAATTCAAACAATTCTTATAAGCATCTCAGAATTTCTAAATCAGGTTTGAGTGCATCTGATTAGGCTACAAGTACAGACTTCTGAGTATTTACTCAGTCTAGCTCATAATAAATTTATATATAGCCTCAATGGACAAAAGGATAAATCTACCATTCCACATACTTAAAATAATGCACAAATCCATTTGTTACTTTTTCAGATCATACCAGATGTGCACATTTTCTCCCAGTGTCATGAAAGCCACACTATTAACACTAAAAACTTAACTGAACCACATTAAGTAAATAAAACTTTATTCACATTCCAATTTTAACAAACTGTATCCATATTCATGTTTCCATACAGTAATTTATATTAAAAACACTAAATTTTAAATAACTACTTTAAAATAGACAGCAGCCAAACTAGCTAGAGGGAAAATATACATACAACATATACTCTAGTACTTAATGTCAAAACTTTTAAAATCTAATTTAAGAAAAGTGTAAGTTATTGTATCAATTTACATATACAAATGCAAATACACCTCCAGAGACCATTAACTTTTCGCTGACAATGGCTGAACTTTCAAAATCCTAGTAGAACTGGCTCAGTTTAAGTAGTCACTGTCGCACAGGAAAAAAAAGAAGGAAAAAAAAACAAAAAACAGGTGGACATTTTAGATTGAGACTAAAGAGACAAAAAAACCAAATGAAATGGATGGAACTTGATTGAGTGCTGGTTCAAAAACAATTAGACATTTGGCACGTGGACTAGATGTCAAATGGTATTAGTGAATTATTTTTAATTACCTTAAATGTGATAATGATACTGTGGCTACATAAGAAAATGTCCTTATTCTTAGGAAATAAACGATGAAGTACTTAGAAATGAGGTGTCAAAATGCCTACAATTTACTTTCAAATGTCCGACAAAAAAGACAGGTAAAACAAACATGGCGCAAGGTTAAACCATTACCAAATCCAACTTTCCTGTACATGTGAATTTTTTCCATAATAAAAATATGAAGGAAAATTTCATTGAGTGAGTCTATGTACCCCAGATCCCATGTCGGGTTTCAGGGCAGTTTCCCAATACTCCTGTTATAAATTACACAAGGAAACTTGAACGCAAAATTAAGATGTACAATCCAAGTCAGGGCAAGTGGAAGGCATGATGGTCTTAGTCGATCTTTCTGGAACTGCAGTCTCTCGAATCGCTGCAATGGAAGACTATCTACAAGGTATACGTAGGATCGGATTTTACCTGCAAGTGGACAGAGCCCCGGAGGAGTCTGCTGTCGTACAAAGGACAGAAATTCATACTCTGCCTGCTGCAATGTCATTGTGCTCTCCTTCACTGCCTTGGTTAGACCAGACTGCAAGAGAGAATCCCCAGCCCCCACCAGAAACACATCAAGTCAGTTTTCAAAGGCATCCAGAAATGAAACTTCACTGCTAAAATGGGCAAATATAACCATACATGGACCATTTATAAAGCTCAAGTTCAACTGAAACTGCCATCTTTGCACTGATTTTTTTTCTTAAAGAATCCAGGTCAAATAAGCTATGTTCCTGATTGTTAATAGCATTTCCACACAGTCAGAGAAAGATGGTGCTCAAAGTCCAAGCTCTGGGAAGAAACAACTATTAACAGGAGAGCAGCATTCCCCCTTTTCTGAAAGTTGAGGTCTAACCTTATCCAAAAGACTGATTTGAGCAATACTTGACAATCCGTAATGCGTTCGCGACAGACTGAATGCAGGAGAGGAAAAAAGAGAACATTCAGAAGATGATCTCGAAAGGTTCCAAAGATGACAGGTAAACAAGCAAGCAGTCTCCCAGGCTCGCCAAGCAATCTTCCTCTAACCCTTTTTAAAATCCCATCCAACAATGGTATAGGATTCAGATGTGGGAGCAACACGCTCGTTACTGATCCCCAAAGCAGCACTCCTGTTATCTGGTAATGTTACCTTCCCATGATGCTCCTTACACCAATCTGACATGCTGTCCAGTAACTCATCCGGCTGTTTTATAATCAGGTTAGGACCCTGTGGATGGGAAAAGCCATTAGTCATCCAGAATTGACAGGGATAACCGTGGTTTCTGAGTTAAAGTTTATGCTGCTGTCAGGATTCAATACACAGATAGCAGAAAAAGAGATGAGGGCCCTTTGTTATCTCTGTAAGTGGTCCTTATTCATTCTAGTGCTGTTTACAATGTCAAAGAGGAATGCATGTGCACACACGCACGCACCTATCTCTGAACAGTGAAATGCCTATTAATAGAGAACATTGGTTGTCTGTCAAGGGTCAGCAAACTATAGCCCCAGTCTTTGGCTTTTTTTCCCCCCCCAATTACCAGCAAGCTAAGCACGATTTTTACATTTGTCAAGAGTTAAAAAACTCACATGTGACAGGTATGTAGCACTCCAAGCCTAAAATATTTACTCTTCAGTCTTTTTTTTACCAAGAGCTTGCCAACCTCTAATTATGAGTTCATTTTGGAAAGTGTCTATATTGCCAAGTGAAAAAAGCAAATTGTAGGACAGTATATATGTGCATGTGATCTTGTGTACATGTGTTTAAAAAATAAACCACACACACACATTTATATATGCATGCAAAATACCAAGAAAATATACAAACTTTGGGGAGTAGGACGCAGCAGCAGAACAGGGCAAAAAACGGCTTACTACACATACATCTTGGGTAAAGTTATACGGTTTAATTTTAACAATGTTTTTATATCAAAAGGTTAAAAAGGTAACTGGTAACATTTGAGGAAAACAAGAAAAAGTAACACGTGGCTGTCAAATTCTCTGCTCCATTTAACAGAACACTAAGTGTCTCAGATGAGTCCCAGCTGTCACAGAAGCCTGACTTGTGGCATTAAAACAAGTCACCATGGGCATAGTTTCTCCTGTACGATGGCGATAACAGACCGCGCCCTTCCCTCAATGGAATGTTTAACATAGGATAAAAGAAATTACGGATATCAAAGTTCTTTGAACTCTTGGAAGAAAAGTATTCTATGAATCCAAGGTATTATTGCTACTAAGTAATAAAAATAGTTCACAATCACTGAGAGGCATGGTTAGAATTTAACTACTAGACATCTAAAAACTAACAAGGAGCTTTAGCCAAATAAGAAAAACCAGTAAAGGCAATCTCTAGGACGCAAAAAATTTGTTCTGATTACATATTTTTTTAAAAAACCAAAAAACCTCATCCTGTTTAAAAAAAAAAAGAACAATTTTAACAAACCATGATGGAAAAAGCAAACTATTTTTTTTTAATTTATTTTTTTAATTTCTTTTCAGTGTTCCAGAATTCATTGTGGAAAAAGCAAACTATTAATCTAAGGCCGTCTAACTTATTTTAGGTCCCAGTTCGGCACACGAAGCTACCTACAGAAAAATGTTCAGGGTAGGATGTTTGCTCTTCTACCAGTATAAAACATCTTCCTCAGACTCACATACAAGAATAAAACATATTTTCCACAGAAAGGACACTTAAGAGTGCCAACAGCCCCAAGCATTTTTTTTTTTTTTTTTAAACATTCTTATCCTCATCTGACTGGGTCTATTTACAAATGCCACACTCATCTGCAGCTGTGCGAATACAGACCCAAATTTCCTCCAGGGTACATATTAACTAAATGGTCCATTAAACTGTCAGTATTTCACATTATATCAACAGTCTAAAGGAAAAACTCTTCTTCAGCCAGGGGTAAGTAGGGCTCACAAAATAAAGACACTTTACTATTCATCCGCACTAAATTCCAAGTGACACGGAAAAAACAACCAAACCTAAAACGCAGAAGTTTATTTATATAATGTTTTTAAAAAAAAAAAAAAAAAGAGCTAGTTGTTATGACAAGAAACACAAAGTCTCAGGACTCTCCTCCAGCTGACGTATCCAGCGGTACTCCACAAAAGTCACAAATCATCTATAAATGCCTCCTCCCATCCCTTACCTACTAAGGTAAGTAGAAGTCTTACTGTGCATTAATGAAATCTACCAATGGCAATAGCACATCACTCCTGCTCTCTGGGAACTGATTTTAATAGGACCACCTTTTCCACAAACATCCCTACCGTGTTCCTATTCTAGAATTTCTTATAGCCTCTGAAACTGCTGACAGTATGAGACCAGGGACCAATTCCAGACTAGGGCTTTCACCCTCTACCAATCAGATACCCTCACACACTTCTCAAATGCCTCATAAGTGGCCAAAAGGCAACAGGTATGTTGCTTTAATATTTCAGCTAAAAGCAGCATGTTAAAACCTTAATCATGCCCAATATATCAACAAGAGAGTATTCTGATTCTGCATCAACAGAATTCTAAAATCTTAAAACAGATCTAGACAAGCACATACCCTAGTTGAGAAGACAGAAATTGGACATACAGAGAGTAGAGTTAAAATTAAGGTGGTGATAGAGAGATTAACTTTGGCCTGAGTCACTAATCCTGAAGAGACAATAGCTGGTTCTCTTATTGGCTAGAAGTACTTCACTCAAACCAGCTGGGTTAAATTTCTGACTTCCCCAGTAATAAACTAGATGGCCTTGGGCAAATTACCCAGTATGTCTGTGCCAAAATGTCCTCCTCTATGTGTGCAACTACCTACCTCATAGTTGTTGTAAGGACTAAAAGTAGATACACGTAAAGCACTTGGAACTGTGCGAGGCACACAGTAAGGGCTCCGTAAACAAGGGCACATATGCTTCTGTAATTTTTGGCATGGATAACTGAAAAATAACTAGACTGTGAGACAGACTACTTTGGTTCCAGAACCAACCCTACCATGACCTAGCATATTCCTTTGGAACTTAACCTATATGGACCCCAGTTTGAAAAATGACTTAGATTTCTAATACGCTCTAAAGAGTATTACTGTATTACGTGGCATCACCTACTTCGGCCAAAATGTTGAGATCAGAGTCAGTTATCAGACAGGCCATCTCAATAATCTGGTCCTTCTCAATGTCCAATCCTGTCATCTGCAATCAAAAATAAATAGGTAACACACAAAATCATCTTTCTGGTCTATTTTACCCAATTTTTATTTGACAGTAATTCCCTCAAGCATATTCCATTTATATCCCATAGCCTGGATAAAAGAGACAATAATGCTTCTCTGGCAAGCCCCCAAGACACTGAACATGAGTAACTTATTCAGTGAATATTTGCCAAGGGCCTGCTGTATGTCAGGCACCCTAGTTCTACTGTAGGATAGATGCAAAGTCAGCAAAATTGAGTGCTGACAGCATTCAATTTGGTAAGATACGACCCACATCACTACGTCTCTGCAGTTTACAAAGTTTTCATATTAATTACACCTCTTGATCTTCCTTACAACCTAACGTATAAAGCTCTGTTCTTACCCGCATTTCATACATAGGAAAACTGAGGCCCAACCGAGGGGGCAGTCTTCAGCGTAAGTATGGAAAACCTAAAGGGATCAGAACCGGGTTCTAGTCCCATCTCGGAACCTAACAGCAGGACCTTCAGTGAGTTCAGTCCTCTCTCGGGGCCTCAGTTTTCTCGTTTGTGGAATGAGAGGTAAGGCTGAGTCATGTCCGGAGTCCCGGCCAGCTAACAACCTAGGGTCCTGTAAGACTGCGGAAGGAGAGTCTGGAGTCTAGCACAGTCGCTGTCCCAACACCCCCCCGCCCCCCCCCTCAAGCGAGCCTAAACCCAGAAGGACCAAAGCGTTAGGGAGGGTCACGCTTGGGCAGAGGGGGTTGGGGAGCCATATGGATGACTCTTCCCTTTGGAAAAGAAACCCCACAGCCCAGCACAGTCCCCAACACCTACAGGACTCCAGCCGGCCGACTTGCCCGCGCAGCCTACAGCCCGTCGGCGCTCACCTGCCACACCTGAAACCCAGAGACCCGCCGCTGTCCGCGGACAGGCTCAGCTACTCCGTTTACGCGCGGAACCTCACTCGTCTCCCCTCGCCCTCGCCGACCGCACTCACCTCCAGGTCCACCCAAACCATCCGCTGAGCCATGCTCTCCCCTGCCGCCATGGCTGCGCCACCTTCGCGGACACCCCGCGGCCTGAACTGCCCTCGACTCCCACCCACACCTCGCAACAGCCTGGAGCCCAGGGAGCCGCCTAGCATCACCCGGCACGAGCCGCCACGGCCCCAGCCTCTCAGCCGGCGCTGGCGCAGGCGCGATGGTCGCTAAACGTCGCAAATCCGCGGGGAGGCGCAGGAGTGAAAACCACAAGTCCCAGCAACCAGTGCGCCAGCTGGCCTTGAACAATCCGGCTTAGCTGCCAAATGGGATGATGGGAGTTGGAGTCTCGCCGGGTGTTCCGACCGATTTCCCCACCCCCGCCACGTGTTTTCGGATGTTACTGGACGCGCATGTTTTTCAGAACTAAGTTTATTCGTCTCACAAGAGTTATTTCCTGAGTTTGGATTAGTTGCAAACTGCCTAGTTGAGAAAGAAGTCTCTTACTTTGGCCAAAAAAGACCTGGTTTTTTATTCATAATTTTTTTCGAAATATATCTTTCCTGTTTGCCCCCCCCCCCCCCCTTTTTTCTTTACTTACCTGCCCCTCCACTCCCACCTGGCACGTATTTTTCTCTTTGACGTAAGGCAGCAGTGCGGTGTGCTTCTTTCGCGGCCAGAAGGCCGGTTTGGCTATCGTGAAATCCTTTAGAAATCCTTGAGATCTCGTGTGAGACATCGCTGAGCACGCACTAGGTGTTCAAGAAGACTCTGTTCGCTGGCTCTGTTGCTCTTTATTATGGAGGGAGGTGGTTCGTTTCAGCTCAGCTGTGGGGTGTCAACGGTAACGACTTCCTGCTTAACCCTTACGAGTCCTCAAAGTTTAAATCTTGTCCTTTTATAACGAGTCTATGCCGCAAATTAAAATGAACTAAGAACAGCTCTACCTGCTCTGTAATCTGCTTTGGTTTTGATCAAAGTATGGGTAATCTCCGACGTAGCTATAGGTTCCATCATTTCCAGGAGTAGGGACAGCCGTCAACAGAACCTGTCGACCCGGTACTGTCAAATTGCATCAATCTCTTTAAATCTTGGCTATTCAGTAGCAAAGTCGTGTGCAGAGTGCAACTTTGTCACAAACATTGGCCTCAGCCTGGAATTATACCTTCTATATATTTTTTTCTGAAAGCCCTATTGCCACTAATTACAGAGTTTGTGGTCCATTACGTAGTAATTCGTACCTGGTGAGCTGGTTTTGTGAGAGAGAAACTTGTTGCCTAATCAGAGCTGTAAGGATAGCGTAGTATACCGGATGTCAATTTTAACTCCTTTGGTGTACCCAACCCACCACCTGCCGGGGCACACAGAAACTCTTTGAAGGGTCATGAAATTGTGTGCACAGATTGCATACTTACAAAGACTTTTATTGTGCACAATGTGTACATATTATAACTGCATTGCCTGATGAGTCACATTGTTTTGCTATAGCTTTTGATTCATTGTAGCCTACTTTATAAGAAGTAGTCTACACTTCTTCCTTTTTGTCTCTCTTAGTTTTTAACTTGGTTCATACGAAGTAGAATCAGCTGAAATACAGAAACTTTTATCAATTGAGCTTTTTAACACCTTTTGTTTTCAAAGTTACTACTGAAACACTGTTCAGTTTTATTAGAAATTACAAATTAGAAAATGCTATTTACATTTAAAAACTTATATCCTGAAAACTTATGACTTTAATTTTAAAATACTGTGTAAACATTATGTGTGGACATTTTTGCAACTTTAAACTTATAACTACTTTATAATGAAACAGACACATTTTAGGTGAATGGTGCTATAATGTAAGGAGACTTCACAGTTGTTGGTTTTTGGATGTAATATCGTTACATTGGTGATCTTAAAGTTTAATGTCCCAAAGCAGAGCAACGTATGCACCACATTCACAAATCCCAACCATGTAAATGCGGACAGACACAAGAACATGGAACGTTAGAATCTGCAAGCAGCCTCATGCAATGGTGGGCTCAATCATTTCTTTGTCTTTTCCACACCACTCTCCTCAGAGACTTTGCTTTTTTCAATTAGGATTAGGATTATAAAAACTGCTTTTGTTAATTAACAACAAGGTTAAAGCGCTAAGAAATCTTGTTCTCTAATATCATAGACTGTGATAAACTTTGCTGTTTGAAGTCATTTTAGTGAGAATAGAACACCTCCTCTTAAAGAATCTGAGCCTTGTGAGTCATTGACACAGAAAAGCTGCCTCAATTGTCAACCCAGGGGCAGAGATTCAGATAAAAGGTTTTCAGACACAGCATTCCACATTTATCTTGAATTTTTTGTTTCTAAATAAACAGGGCTCTGAGTCAGCTTCTCAACACTGTGGGTAGTCAGACTATGATGTTTCTAACAGAATCAATGACAATGTTTCTAACAGAACATGGCCAAGGCCACACACTCCCCTAATTGAGAGATCACTAGTTCTTTTTTACACGTTTTTTAAATTTTATCTTCTTAATTATGGTAAAATATGATCTTATTGTCTTGTGATAAATTTTCCTATCTTAACCATTTTTTAAAAGATTTTATTTATTTATTTGACAGAAACAGCTAAAGAGGGAACACAAGGGGGGAGTGGGAAAGGGAGAAACAAACTTCCCACTGAGCAAGAAGCCCGGTGTGGGGGGTTCCATCCCAGGAGCCTGGGATCATGACTTGAGCTGAAGGCTGATGCTTAACTACTGAGCCACCCAGGCACGCCCCCTCCAACCCACTTTAGCCATTTTTAAGCGGGCAGTTCAGTGACATGAAGTACCTTCACACTGTTGTGCACCCATCACTGCCACCCATCTCCAGAATTTTCTCATCTTCCCGAACTGAAACTACATGTCCATTTAACATGAACTTCCCATTCCCACCCACCCAACCCACTCACCCAGCCCTTGGCAAACACCACTGTACTTTCTGTCTCTCTAAATTTGACTACACTAAGTATCTCATACAAGTGGAATCATACAATATTTGTCCTTTTGTGCCTGGCTTATTTCACTTAGCACAATGCCCTCAGATTTCATCCATGTTATAACATGCACGAGAATTATCTTCCTTTTAAAGGCTGACTAATATTTCATTATATATACATGGCACGTTATATATACATGGCACATTATATATACATTATTTATCCAGTCATCAGTGGATGAACATTTGGGTTGCTTCCACCCTTTGGCTGTTGTGCACTGACATGGTTTTTAATAATAATAATAATAGTAATATATATATTTTTTTAATTGAGCTTTCTTACCAGAACTTCCCCAGACCTGCTTTGCTCTCTCACTTCCTAAGCAAAGATTACTATGATAATCAATCCAGAGGTGATCCTCACTCTCCCTGGTTCCTCTTTAGAACCATTCCAAATGCTACCTTTTAAAATGCCCTTTCCTACTACTCCCTCTTAGGAGAGGCCCTGGTTCCTCCTGTTAATTGTGACAGCAAGTTCATAAAACTAACACTGTTAAAATTGTGGTCTAGTGAACTTAACCTGATATGCTTTATCTCCATCCTATTAAATTAGACTTTAATTTCCAAACACATTTATTTTTGTACTTTCATAGGAGTTACACAGAGCCATATAATAATGGTAGTAGTACTAGTCAATAGTCACTAAAGTAATGAAACTATTTCTGTCCTAGAGTTCATAAAACATTTTTAAATAGGCAGTAGGTACCTCATGAATACTTACCAGTTGATGATAATCTCTCTTCCTTTCAACTGCTTTGTGGAACTTAGTCTTGAGAAATGTTGACGTCAGGTTTACTGCTGATAAGTACTGATAACTGCTATTTACTTCCATCTAGTGGTCTGGGGAATAAAGGATGATAAATCTTTTGCCTTTTCCCTTTATCACTGTGAAAAAAAGTGGTAAAAATAGAAACCAAACATATCTTCAAAATGCACCTTGTACAAAATGGACACTCTGTAAAGCCTTTCACGAAATTTCAATTGCATTTTATCTCAATTCAGTTTAACAAACACTGAATCTTCAGAGTGTGTCAAACACTGTGCTAGAATATCAAAGTAAAAAATCACTTAGGATGACATTTATTGTATGAGACCCTGTAGGTATTTAAGATATTGATAGGCTTACCATCTAAGAATAAGATGGTTCATTTTTGGTTTAGAGTTCTTTCTTTGCAGATAAGGAGACCGCTTTAATTTTTCCATCTGTAAAATGGGTTGTACGATTAAACAAAAACATATAAAATGTTTAATACATTGCATAATATCTGCTCATTTAATTTACTTCTGTAAGCAAATCAGAAGATATAAATTAAATAAAGAAAATTGTGTCAATGCTTTAAATGATTAGAGAGTGCTGTGGGAATATAGGGGAAAGGGATTCATTTTGTCTGAAGAGATACAGGCAGATGGCAATTGAATTAGATCCTTAAAAAAGGTAACTTTCACAGCAGATATTATGGTAAGCCTATCCCAGATAGAAAGAATATCTTGAACCTAAGCAACTAGAATGATGAATCTTTAAGAGAGGAACCCAATAAAGAGAACAAATCCAAGAAGAACAGGTAAGAGGTCAGTTTGGGGAAGGTTGGAGTCACACTTCAAGAGGGACAACTACACAGAGGTCCAGCAGGCAGCTGGGAAGAGAGTACAGATGGAAACATGAACTTGAAGTCATGTACATAGGATAGAGGGAGCAGTAGGAGAGAAGAAGAGCACAAGTTGTCTAAAAAAATAGAGCTATAGGCTCAGGCCAACCTTAAGAACTTGATTTTTTTGCACACCTAATTTTTAAACCCAGTTCACGCATAAAGAAGATTTGCAGCTGGATTTATACATGTTGGCACATATTGAACAAAACGGTGAAGCAAGCCCATGAGAAGCTGATTTCTTGGAAGAGTAAGGAGTATCCTGGGAGAGAAATCAGCTAAAGGAAGCAGCCAGAAACAAAGCACACAGTGCAGCACAGAAGCTAAGTCAGAGGGAGGGAAAGGGCAGTTCTGACAGCACAGCAACTGGCATGTAGTAGATCTGTCTCCTGGCTCAGTCCCCACTGGATGTGTGTTTAAGGTCTCTGGGGAACAGAGAGGCCGCAGGTGTTCTAAAAGAGCCTTTTCAATAAAAAGCCCATATGATAATGGTATCACACAATATTGCTTGAGTTCTCCACTAGCACAACAAAATAAAAAAGACAAAACTGAAGTGAGGCATGGGCAGAGATGGGGAATGAGGGGGGCTAGTTCTTCTCACTCCTCATACTTACCTTCCATGTGGAGGAGGGTGCCGCTGCCATAACAGTCCTGGCCTCCTACACTTGGCCTCTCTGATTTCTCCATGAAAACATCGAGTAACATTTCAAGATTTGGAACAGAAAATTAGATAAGGGCAACCCCGTCCAAAAGCAGTGTCCTAGGGGGTGGGCTTGTTTAGAAGTCCTTGCACAGGAGGCTTTGCAGAGCTGAGGTCCTGTGTTGCTCAGGTGGAGGCCCCAGAGAGCTACCTGTGAGCCCTTCCTGTCACCGGCACCCACAGCCTGTTCAGATCTAACCACCTCCGTGTGGTACCAAGCTACCTGGCGATCTGTGGGTATCTTGATAACAACCTTGAACCAACTAGTAATTGGCATTGCAACCGAGTTTAGACAACTCTATAATTCTGAATAGTCCAATGAAAATGCTCCTGGAAATTATGACATCAGGCTAGAGTAGTCTAAATAATCATTGGATAAAGAATATGTGCATGAATATTCAATGTGGGTAATGTATAATAAAAAAAATAGGCTTTGGAGACAAACTAGCTGAATTCAAAGCCTATCTCAGCTCCTTTCTACCTGTATCTCCTTAAACAAGTTGACTCAAATCTCTCTGAGCCTCACCTTCCTCATCTTCAAAATACCGAGAACACAACGGCATTTGAAGTATTGTAAGAGCTTCAGATACTTTGCATTAAGGCAGCACAATACCTGGCATGTGGTAGGTGCTATTATTAGTAGCACCTATTAATAGTCACTATTATTAATAGACCCACCCCACTCACCTTTTATAAATACCAAATATTTCTGATCATGCACCAGCATCTGAGAAAGCAGACTGTGGCACAGAGTGATCATTACCTACCAAATACCCCTCTTTCTTCATGCATGATATATTTCTGAGTTTTAGCAAGATCCTTTGTCATCCCAATGGCTGGCTGTGGTCATGTGACTAAGTTCTAGCCAATGATATTATTGGATTTCCGAAAGTTTTCTTGAAAGGAATTGATTTAACTGGTAAGTGTTCTCTACCCTTCCTGGTGCCTGGAATTTTGGCACAGTGGCTAAAGCCTTAGTATCTATGCCCCACCATGATACCATCTTGAGCACAGAACTAGTGGTGAGGATGCTCAAGCAGAAAGATAGGAGTGATTTTGGTCTCTCTATGCATGGTGACTTAGGGGAGCTTCCATACGAGCTAGAAAATTGGCTGAGATGAAAGAAAACTCCCTACTTTGTGAAGCACTATTTTGAGCCTCTGTTTTTGATAACCTAACACAATTCCTACCCCCTACAGAACATGCTTTGGAGACTGCCTATATTTAAGTGCTGAGTGAAGAAAGGAAATTGGAAAGATAACTATTGGTCAAAGTGGTAGGAAGAGGAAAAGTTTCGAGAAAAGGGAGCAAATACAGAAAATAAAGGAGGAAAAAATTTTGAATGAAAGTGTGAAGTCGTTAGTATCAAACTCAGGATGAGCTCAGAAAGGTGTCATTGTATTTGGTGATTAGAACATAAAATTCAGGGTGGCTCAGTCAGTTGGGCATCCGACTCTTGGTTTCGGCTCAGGTCATGATCTTGGGGTCATGGGATTGAGCCCCACACAGAGTATGAAGTCTGCTTGTCCCTCTCCCTTCCCTTTTGCTCCCCACTCCCTTCCTACTCACACACACACACACACACACACTCTCTCTCTCAAATAAATGAACAAAAGTCTTTAAAAAAAAGACCACAAAATTTTGTGGCAGCTTGAGAAATAAATCTTAGAATTGCATGTTGACAAAGTGAGTAATAAAGGTTCTTTCTTGGCACCTTGGAGAAAATGAAGAGAAGCTGCACGGGGTAAACAAGCTTGTTAAGAGAAAGAACTGCAATACCACTGATAAGAAAAGCTCAAGAAATAAAGGGAAACAGGTAGAGAAGAATGAAATTGAGAAAAGGTATCTGCAAAAGATTCTGGGAGAACAAATCACGGAAGCACAGCTGCTGGGATAAGCCTTAGAATGATAACTTGCGCAAATGAAATCTTCTCCTTTGAATGAATGCTGTTTTTTTAAATAATTATATTGTCCTGACAAAATATTCCAAATGTAAGTGCTGACAGCAGAAATTCTATTTCTACACGGTAAATTAAGTGCCACCTTCAAACACTTGCATTAAATTTTAAATGAGCAAAAGAGCACTTAGAATGTAATTCTGAAAGGGGAAAAATCTTGCAACAGCAACAACAAAACACGCGGCAAAGTAATTGTTGGGGAAATTGCATAACTAGCTTTCCATATTTTTAAAATCGTCATTAACTGCAAATACACTAAGAGCAAACTAATACATCAGAAGTATGTTAAGGAAATCAGACCCTCTTCAGAGCTTATCATTTACCTTTGAATTTTAGTCATCCTGTGCCACAACCAAAATTTTAATGACCTATTTCTTTTTCATCTCATTGTATATATCTTCATTTTATTTCACAAAACTTATTACTGATATAGCCCAACGTAAAAGCCTTGCTTTAAAGGCAAACTCTACAAACTCCTTAGTACTATTTCATTCTTGGAATTTATTGCCTCTATTTTGCTTCCTGTAAAAAGCAGTAAGAAATATGTATTTCACTTTAGAGAACATTTTGATGATTAATCCTAACTATTCAAATAGGAAAACATCCGCTTCCTATCTTCTGATTCTGCACTGACCTCAAAGTAGCCTTTGAATTCCATGTTGAGAGAAAAGGTGTGGATCTAAAAATTTACAGACATGGGGCACCTGGGTGGCTCAGTGGGTTAAGTTTCTGCCTTTGGCTCAAGTCATGATCTCAGGGTCCTGGGATCGAGCCCCATGTTGGGCTCTCTGCTCAGCAGGGGGCCTGCTTCCCCCTCTTTCTCTGCCTGCCTCTCTGCCTACTTGTGATCTTTCTCTCTGTCAAATAAATAAATAAAATCTTTAAAAATAATTTTACAGACATAAAAAAATTAATAAATTATTTTCAATTTTTTTGTCCCGTCTGTACAGTTGTTTCCCAAGCAAAACACTTCATCTTGGGAGAGCAGGGGAATGGGGGTAACATGTGGTACTAGGGTATTCAGGAGTGTGAGTCTGGGAGTCAGAAAGACCTACATTCAAATTCTGATGCTACCTGTGTGACCTTGGGCTAGTAATGAAAACCGTCTAAATCTCTTATCCTTCATTCATAAAGTAACAGTAGTAACCACTTCCTACAACTACTCTTTTCATTATGATAAATGAAATAAGCCAGACATAGAAGGTCAAATAATTCATGCTTTCACCCATATAAGATATATATATCTATCTAGAAAAGGTAAATTCATCGAGGCAGAAAGTCTGTGGGCTGAAATGTTGGGGGTGGGAAGGGCAGTAGAATGGGAAGTTACTATGTAACAGGCACTGGGTATGTTTGAGGGTGACAAGAAAACTTTGGAAGTACAGAGTGATGGTTGCACAGTGTGAATGTACTAAATGCCACTGAACTATACAATTTAAGATGGTTAAAATGCCAAATTTTGTATATTTCATCTCAATAAAAAAATTTTAATAGAAATTCTTTATGAATAGGAATTAAAATTTTTAATTTAAAATTTACACATCAAAAAATTTGGGAGGAGGCCCATCGTAAAATAGAAACTAGAGGACCTCAGATCTGTGACTTGGTGTATTTATACTCTAGCAATGAGTCATTTCACATTCAGGCCTGAACGCCTGTAAGTCTATAGGCTTCATACAGTCACAGTCAAAATCACAATTGGGATTTTTCTTTCAACCTGAAAAATAACGTTTTCTTGATTATGTTTTGAATTCTGAAAAAACAGTTAAATAAAGGGATTTGTTGAATACTGTTGGGAGAAATAGACTGGCAAAAAAACTGTTTCGATCAGAGCTTCACACAATACACTGAAATTCATTTTAAATGGATTAAACACTTAAATATAAACACAAGGTCATAAAAAATCCTGAAAATATATGACTAATTTATTTTGGGATTGGGAAAGAATGCATAAATCTCAAAATAGCAGAAGAAACCACCCAAGAAAAAGATAGCTTTCATCCCCTGCTCACACATGTGCGCACACACATGCATTTACTATTTATCTCAATACTTAAAAAAAAAAAATCAGAACCAAAAGAAACTATAACAGTCCCCCTTATGTGCAAGATAGTTCCAAGACCCCCACTGGATGCACCCCCTATGTTTTTTCTTATACATACATACATACCTATGATAGTTTAATTTATAAATTAGGCACAGTAAGAGATTAACATTAATAAAAGAGAACTATAATAACAATATATACTGTAATAAAGGTTATGTGCATGTGGTGGTCTCTCTCCCTCTCAAAATATTGTATTGTAACTATATTCACCCTTCTTGTGATGATGTAAAATGATAAGAGATCTAGTGCTGAGAAGAAGGGAGGGGAATGAGTAGGCATAGAATGAGGCTACCACGGACAGACCGTCAGAGGAGGGTCATCTGCTTTCTGAACACAGCTGACTGACAATGGGTACCTCAAACCACAGAAAGCAAAACCAAAGATAGGGGAGGACTCCTTAACTGGGGAAAATTTTTACAAGAAACATTTCAAACAAAGTCTGATATCTTCAAATGCAGAGCTTTCACAGATGAATAAGAACCAAGACCCTAGCAGAAAAATGGCCAAAGACTATGAATGATTCATGAGAAAATGGAATTGGCTGATATAAAGTAACCAAAGCCCACAATTTCATTAATGATAAAAGTGATTTGAATTAATAACCACTATTTTGATGGAAATACCAACAGAGTGGTTGAAAAGTGGACAGGCTAAATTGACACAGAAAAATTCACATAGAAAAATAAGCATGCAAGAATTTCTTGAAAAAGATGACCAATGGGGTGGGTGGGAGAGAAACTACTCCTGGAATAATTAGGTTCTGGGGCAGGAATAGACATACATTTATAAATTACAAAGCTCAGAAACAGACAATACAAAGGGGGGGATTTAGACACCATCTCACGCAAGTGATGAAAGATGGATTGATAATAAATTTTGTTAACAACTAGGAAGTTATCTGGAGAAAAAAATTAAATTGGCTCCTGACTTCAAAATTTACACCAAAATAAAATCTAAATGGATTAAGCATTTAAGTGGGAAAAATTAAAAATAAAATTGCTAGAAGAAAACAACAGTAGTTGTTTTTAGCTGTGCTGTCTGCAGAATCTAGGTCCTGGAAGAATGGTCATAACCATAGCTCCTGTCCCACATTCTTCTCTTACAATATGATCTTAAAACTCCTCTCATTGGGGCGCCTGGGTGGCTCAGTGGGTTAAAGCCTCCGCCTTCGGCTCAGGTCATGATTCCAGGATCCTGGGATTGAGCCCCACATCAGGCTCTCTACTTTGCAGGGAGCCTGCTTCCTCCTCTCTATATCTCTCTGCCTGCCTCTCTGCCTACTTGTGATCTCTGTCAAATAAATAAATAAAATATTTGGAAAAAAAAACACTCCTCTCATTGATCATTGGACTCTGTGTCCCCTCTCCATGAACTGGGGTGGACCACTGTGACTTGTTTGACCAGAAGGATACAGCGGAAGTGACTTCCTGGGCTAGATTATAAAATGCCATGTACTCCCACCTTGCTCTCTTGGGATGCTCACTCTTGGAACGCATTCTCCATGCTGAAAGGAAGCCCAAGCAGGACCACAAGGAGAGAACAAAACCACCCAGCTCACAACCATGGCTGAGCTCTCAGCCAAGAGCCAGAATCAACTTGCATGTGAGTAGTAATCCATCTTAACAGTGGACCAGCCAGCCAGCCACAAACTGAGCCACTGAGTGATGCAAAGCAGAGAAAAGAAATTCCTGTTGAGACCCAGCCAAATGACTGTTTTTGTTTTTGTTTTTGTTTTTGTTTTTGTTTTTGTTTTTGTTTTTAAACACGGAGTTTTAGGGTGTGTTAGGGTTAGGGATTAGGGTTAGGGATCAGGGTTAGGGATTAGGGTTAGAGGTTAGGGGTTAGGAGCAGGGGAGAGAGAGAGAATCTCACGCACGCTGCAAACTCAGCATGAGCCCAACATGGGGCTCTAGCTCAAGACCCTGAGATCATGTCCTGAGCCAAAATCAAGTGTCGTATGCTTACTAACCAACCAAGCCACTCTGGTACCCCAAGGAGATAAAATGTTTAAATATTAATGGCAATCTGAAACTAAAATCCAAGTAATTGTGATAAAGTATTGAAGGGGGGCTGTATGCTTGTGCGAGAGGAGCAGCAAGGAGAGTGAAGACATGCTAAAGGTATTTTCTTGGTGGAGCAAGGGTGTCAGACATAATACTGCTGTGGTGGTTTCGCACTGGGTCAGTTTAGCTAAGGTGGAACTTTGGTCCCCAGAATTCCAGCCAGTCCCCTGCCCCACCTAGTTCCATTTACAGTTGGTGTTCTATAGTAAAGGTTTTGACTGGCCTTTGTTCCTGCTCCCTCTCTAAATCCTTGGAATTTCCCACGTGAGAGGAGTGTCTTTGAGATTCTTAGATACCCTAGATCATTTCAGGATTGGGCCTGGCTGTGCTGGGAAGATCAGCCATGTGATTAGAGTTGAGGCTTTGAGCCACTTGATAGCCATCCAAACTCCTGGGAGAGTTCAATCTCATGGCCAAGGTTCAACCAATCACACCTCTAAAATGAAACCCCAGTAAAAACTCTGGACACAAAGCTTGGATAAGCTTCCTGCCTGGGAACACACACTGATGTGCCAGGTGGGTGAGGCGTCCTGACTCCTCGGGAAGAGAACACAGAAGCCTTGCATTTGAGACCCTCCCAGACCTCACCCTGTGCGTCTCCTCTTTTGTCTCACTGGATTTGTATCCTTTTGCTGTAATTAAATGTAGTCACAAATAAAGCTCTTAGCTGAGTTCTGTGAGTCATTCTAGTGAATTATCAAGCCCGAGGGAGTAGTGGGAATCCCTGAATTTGTAGCCAATCGGTCAGAAGTGTGGGTGACCTAGGAACCACTGACCTTGCAGCTGCTGTCTGAAGTGTGGGCAGCATCTACCGGGTAAGCCCTGGAGCTGCGACGTTTGGCCCAACTCCAGGTAGTTAGTGTTCAGATCACAAGGCAATCTTGACCACAACAGAAATGCCCTTGAGATCTGGACCTCACGAGGGAAGCAGCGGTCATGTTTTTTTACACGGCAGATCAGCGGGGGGTGCCAAGCACACGTGGCACCTCATGCACGTGGCTGAGCCCTGGGCTCACCCTGCTGGCGTGGGGCAGCACCCAGCCTGTAGCTCCTCCAGGTCCTGCCACATGTCCTCCAGTCCTGAGCCAAAGATGCGTGCGGTTCTGTAGCCAAGAGTGCCGGTTACACCTGCAGGCATTGTGGGAGTCATCCAAGGCCAAGTGATGAGAGACAGATGCAAGCTCTCGGTTTGTTTTCTAGCAGTTTCCGGCTTGTCCCTGCTCCTGTTCTTGTTCAGCTTTTCTTCCCAGCTGTGGATCTGGGGAACTTATCATGACTTCAGGCCCTACACCCGATGTAGGGCAGATTTTTCCACCTGCAATCACAACTGCCATAAGGTTAAATCCCCATAATAAGTCCCTTCTATGTTCTCACTCTGATTCTACCTTGACTGCTACAACTGTTTCAGTCTGTCTGATAAAAAACTATTGACTTTAGTATGATGGATGAGAATTTAAAGGACTACACTATAGGAACAGAAACAGTATGACGCTAGGGCTTTTGATCCTGACTGCATACCAGACTCTTTTAAAAAAAATACTGATACCATTGTCCTCCCCTGAGATTCTGGGGTAAAGTTTAGGCATTAAGCTGATTTTTGAAAGGTGATTCCAGTCTGCTTCCAGAGTGATTAAATGCTGCCCTAGAAGCAAGGAGAAAAACAAAACAAAACAAAGAAAAGGTGATCAACCCTATAAGCCTACATATGCAAGAAGTAAAGCAGCAATAAATTAAAATATACCTTCCTACAAGAGGTATTCGTAAAATCAAGTGACATAAAGGTTTTAAAAAATAAATAGACAAAGACAAATCAGGCCAATATTAACAATAACAAAAAAAGTGTGTGAAACAGCAATATAAAACAGAATAGACCAAAGTTAGTAGTTGGGTCAAGGTTATTTCCATTGATAACCCACCACAGGACACGCGGAAGGAGCGTCATACGTCTTTTTGCGTCCAGCAGAGCTTCGGGATATACACTAACTGCAACTGTATTTATTATTCAGAGAAAAGGATAAATCAAAATCCTCTCTTTCAGAACTAAGAGATCAAGAAGAGAAAAACATATAGAACTTAAAACATAATAGAATTTATCTACCATGTTAGCACATTTAACTCCCTGAATTCCACATAACTGATTTGTTGGATTAACTGACGTTCTCTATTCTTTCTGTAATAAATGTCTTTGTCCTTGAAATACTGCAGGCTAGGTGCTGGTCAAACCCTCCTCTATGTTCACCAGCTCCTGCTCTCACCAGGTAAGTGGTTCCAAACCTGCCTATGCTAGTTCTCATTAATCCAAGTTTTTAACTTAATATTATGTAAGCAAGTGAGTAAGAATGTGAATGTGAAATATGAATGTGAATTTGAAAAAGAATAATTTCTGGAAAACTAGTTGAATGCTCTGCAAATATTCAGTAAAGATAAATCATTCTAAGAATTTGCTGTCAGATTAAATGTAAGCAAGATGACTATAAAAAAAAAGATATGAATCCTAGAAAACTTGAATCCTTCACAAGTTTCTCTACATTTGCATTTCACTATAAAGAAACCCAAAATGGAAATTATAGGCAACGCAGTCTGGCAGTGATTTATACAAGAAAGGCCAACTAAACTCCAACTGGTGTAGCTAGATGTAAGGAAAAGGACTTGGCCCCACATCAAAAGATTGGCAAATGAATGGATATTTATGTGTATTAATTTAAAATGCATACATTTTCATTTTTTTTAAATGACTCCTCATTCTGACATTTTTGACTTACAGATCTTGCCCGGTAAGAGATAATTTTGTAAAGACGTAATTTTGAAACAGAGAAAATAAATGTTTTTCAAACGTGGATGGAACCATTATAAAAATTGGGAAAAGAAACCTTTAGGCAAACACCTTGCAGGCATCACACAGTGCAGGATGGAACTCACAGGCAGGAGGGCCAGGCGAGGAGGATGGGTGTGGCTCCAGGTTCTCCCGGGGAATCCCGGAGCAGGTGTGCAGGCCACGGGTCAGCACAGGTAGCTGATGGCCAGGAAACCTAGAGAAAGCCTGTCATCATCAGGCCAGTCCTCTGGTTTGTATCTCTCCAAGTTTACATCACCTTGGCCACATGCTCTGTCCACAGGCTATAAAACTAAAAGTCACAGTAGAAGAAAAAAGTCACTTAGAAATAAAAAAAGATCTAAATAACTCAACTTAGAAAAATCAAACATAAAAATACAGACCATTTAAAGGAAGGATGGTGAGTACATTACATGTCAAAACCCAGGAATCACCGTCAACCTCCAGTCAAGATGGAGTAACAAGAACTGGATTTACCCTCCTGCCCGAAACAACCGATACACACAGAGAAAGCACAAAACAAGACAATGGACACCAGGTAGAAAGGACAGTGATCCCGAGAAGCAGGAGACAAATGAGGTGAGCTTTACGATTGCCTCATCTTGCTGCCTCGAGATTTCCAGGCTGCCGTGTGGTTGAGGCAGGGTAGGCAGAGCCTGGCAAACTCATGGGTTGAGGAGCTAAAACTGAGAATCTAGGGAAACCAAGCCAGCTAGAATGTCCAGGACACAGGACTGAAGAAGGTTAAGTTGCCCAGGAGAAAACTCTCAGAGATCTGCAAGTTTCTTCCAGTATCCATGAGAGTAATGAGCAGCATATATGTTTGAAGAAATTACCTAAGGTGGAGAAAAGAATTGCTCCCCAAAATCCGAGGGATACTACTCAGCACTCACATAGGACCAGGAACAGTATCTGTTCCCACTAGTCAGACTGAAAGTCTTGGTAATTCATGAGGCACCTGTTACAGTATTCAAGACTTTTGCCTCAGTAACGGGGTGAGTTAATCCTAACTAGTTCTCAAATTCTGCCTAACAAATCTTTAATCACGTCCTGGATACAATGGTTTACAAGTGACATATGTGTGTCCCGGAACAAAGCTCAAGAATATTTACAGAAGTACAAACTATCAAGTATCCAATAAGGTAAAATTCGTATGGCCTAGCAATCAATCAAAATGACAAGGTACGCCAAGAAGCAGGAAGGTACATGCAGTAATGACGGTGAACCAACAGAGACCAACTGAGAACTGAGGAAAATAGTAGAATTAGCAGGCAAGAACATTAAAAATTACTGTAACTTTGTTCCATTTGTTGAAAATTTAAGTGAAGATAGTCGGGGGGCGGGGGGCGTCTGGGTGGCTCAGTGGGTTGAGCCTGTGTGTTCAGCTCAGGTCCCGATCTCAAGGTCCTGGAATCGAGGGCTCTCTGCTCAGCAGGGAGCCTGCTTCTCCCTCTCTGCCTGCCTCTCTGCCTACTTGTGATCTCTTTTTCTCTGTCAAATAAATAAAATCTTTTAAAAAAAAGAAAATTTAAGTAAAGATAGTGAAGATGTAAAAAATAGTCCAAGTCACATGTTAATTACTCGGGGCAGGGTTGGGGGGTGAGCACCCTCTCACAAGTACAGGGAATTATGTTGTATACTTTAAATAGCTTACAGTTTTGTCAACTGTACCTCACTAGAGCTGAAGAAAGAATGAGGAACAATCAGAAGTGATGTCAATCAAACTTGCAGAGAGAAAAACTACAATGTCTAAGATGAAGATTCTATTGGAAGTAATTGCTGACTAGACACTGCGGGGAAAAAAAAGACAAGGAGGCTTGAAGACCTAGTGATACAACTATCCAAAATGAAACAGAGGAAAAATGATTTAAAAAATAAACAGTGTATCCGTGAGCTATGGGATCACATCACACGGTCTCATATAACTGTAGTTGGAGTTTCCCAAGAGGAAAGTGAGGACAAAACATTGTTTTTAATAATGGCCAAAATGTTTCCAATTTTGATGAAAACTATAAACCTGCAGATCCATGAAGCTCAATGAACTCCAAGCAAAAGGGACATGAAAAAAAAAAACTGTATTAAGACACATTTTTCATCCAATTGCTCAAAGCCAGCCAGAGAAAAATGACACATTATATACCTGACAGCATATTTCTTGCAGGAAAAAATAAAAGCAGGATGACAGTGGAGCCACATTTTTGAAGTATTGAAAGGAATTAAAAAAAAAAAAAAAGCCTGTCAAGTTAGAGTTCTGTACCCAACAAAAAGATATTTCAGAAACAAGGGTGAAAAATACTTCTTCGGACGTGAAAGCTAAAAGAATTCATCACCAGCAAGCCCGCACTGTAAGAGATATCCAGAACACTTCAGGTAGAATAGCAGACAGATAAACGGATGCACACAGAGGAATGAAGAGCTCCAGAAATGATAAGTACTGGAATAATATCTATGATTTTTATTTAAATATCTTTAAAAGATAATGTTTCAAAAACAAAAACAGGGCACCTGCTTGGCTCCGCCAGTTAAGTGTCTGCCTTTAGCTCAGGTCATGATCCCAGGGTCCTGGGATCAAGCCCCTGCTGGGCTCTCCCTCTGCCTGCCTCTCCCCCTGCTCTGTCAAATAAATACATAAATCTTAAAAAAAAAAAGAAAGAAAAAAGAAAAAATGCAGTGAGGGGCTTTTATATATATAAATGTAAACTGTGTTACAGCATAGCCTCTAGTAAGTCTGACCAGGTTGTAGGAGGGAAAGTAAAATAGATCAGAACTAAGACTGGACTCTAACTGGAGGAAGAGTTTAACAAAAATTGTAAGAAATACCGTGTACAACTGTCTATCAGTTAATTTGGAAAGATAATGTTGATTTTTTTTTTTTTTAGAAAGGTAGAAATTATTCAAATTGATTTCGGAGAAAGGAGGAAACAAATAGTTTCCCCCATGGTTAATAAAGGAAAATGGGGTGGGGGGGAAATCATTTACTTCTAAGACTGTTTTAGGAGCTCAAGTCTTAAATTAACATAATTCCTATATTATTCAATTTTCTCGCCAGGGCATAGAAAAAGATAAGCTTACCAACTCATTCCATAAAACTAGCAGAACTATAATTCCCAAACCAAACTAATAAACAATTTTTAAAAGAAAACCTGAGTACTATCTAAATCTTAACATTTTTGAAAGATAGAATTGTAGAGTATATTAAAGGCATAATTATAACAGGACACAATGATGGTTCAGGATTAGGAAACTGATTAAAAAAACACTACTATGCTGAAGCCTCCCTTTTTTATTCAATTATTTGACATATGTTCATTTATCCATCAAAAATTTACCAAGTATTACTGTAGTGCCAGGCACTGGATACTGAGAATTCAGTGGTTAAGATATGGCCTCTGCCTTCATGGAGTTACCTCAAGAGATACAGATAAAAAGAAAATTATAACACAGTATAAGGCTATGACAAGAGAAACACAGGGTACTATTGTAATACATAAACTGGCACATTGGATGCTGTTGGAGTAATCCTATTGAGGACTACCCCTTCTCGGATCATGGCAATTGGTGTGAGGTTTATGGACCTACATGGCATGACTACAAAATAGTATAAAAAATGTTGGTTGATTGGATGGAGAAGGGTTGAGTCAGATTCTTTGGAAGTCTTAGTACCTTAATATGTATTATGTACAAAAGGGTCAAATAAGGGTCAAGTAAGTTTGGAAAATACTACGGTAAGCCCAAGGATTTCTTTACTACAGTACTTGTCAGAAACTTTATGGTGTTGTCACTAAAGAAAGCCACCCAAAGTTATAGTCCCAAACATTTACCAAAACACTTGATTACAGAACCCTTATTCTACAGAACATTGTAAGAATGGTTGCTCATGAACATCTGGGGAGAAACTGCTCCCACAAAAACCACTCCTTTCTACTGCAGCTCCCAAACCCACGTGAATCATCTAACATATTCAGTTTGTTGACGCTGTCTTGTTTGATCCTCTTACACAGGACATTTATTAGTTTGATTACCCTCAACTGGCTGAGGTTGAAGTGAAAAGATTCACTGGAACCTCAAAAGGGGTGCGTCCCGTCATTAAAACATAAAAGGATCATTCTGAAGCAGGATTACCTATGAATCAATATGAAAAGATCTGACCCACAGATAAACTACAATAAACCAGAATTAATCTTTGTGAATCTCTGTAAAAGCTACCGAATAGTCATAAAGGTAAAATACCTGAGAATAAGCTCATTGGAAACAACTCTTTCTATTAAAATGCTAAAGCAAAGAGAAATTTTTGATCCTAACACTCTCTAGGTTGAGTAAATGGCTCCATTTACCTAAAACTCCATGCATTTTATTTATAAATAGGGAAGACCTGAGAGTATGTGAACTCTCAAGGAGGTAACAGTTCATAATGCTCTATAATCATGTCACTGAAGATCTGATTGTAAAACATTAAGTTCTGTATGTACAAAAGGACTATTTCAGGATGCTCTAAGAACAGACGTTCTTAACATTAGGCAATCACTGAACTGAAGCATCCTGCTAATGTTGTACACAATGTCTTCAAAGTTAGTGATGTCAAAAAAAATAAGGCACGCTCCTTTTTATGTTTTCAATATATTAAAAAGCAACAGAGTACAAATGCTGTGGTTAATACTAAAAAGGATCAAAAATTTTCAAGGAATAACATTTTTATAAACAAGTTCTACAACAAAGGGGAAACAGCATCTTGATACACAAAAGTTCTGCTAAACAAGATTTTAAAATTTTTAAATCAGAAAATGTTTAAGACTAAATTCTTTCAAATGTGCAAACAAAAAAGCAAGCTGTACAATCTCCATAATAAAGCATATCCTTATAACATGTCCTGGGCACTTTGAAAATGTTAAAATTTTTAAAATTTGAGTGACAGAGGCAGCTCTTAAAGGCTTCAGGAACTCCCCCCCCACCCCCAAAAAGCATACTTTTAGTAAAACATTTTACCATTTTTATCTGACTATGCATTTACATTTGTGTTCTTCCTGAAAAGGGGGATTTATATTAACACTGTATTTTAATGTAAAAAAATACATTTAGAAATATTTAACTTCCTGAGGGACTTCAGTTATACATCAAACTTGATTTAATGAGCAAATTCTAAAATTTTAGAATGAGATAGCATGTATAAATTTACAATTTTATGTTCAATTAGAGTAAAACTCAAAAGATCATGGCACAGAACTTACACTAAAAATTCTCTTGCGAAGTCAAATGATTTATCCCCAAACTTTACCAATATGCTTTCTATGTAAAATGAATCACTGAAATTACATTTTCTCATTTAACAAAATACTGCTAGTCAATTCAGACTATCAGAACTTGAATGTTTTCTATTATACACACCAAAATCTGATTCACTAACAAGAAACTTCTTGCAATACAAAAAGATAATAATTAAAATATTTGCTTTATAATACAACCAACCCATATAATACATCCCTTCTTCATTTATCTAAAATGATTAGGAATTGTGGCACTTTCTTTTGCAAAAAAAACCCTTTCCTCTTCATAAAACCCTGAGGTGAAAGGTTACTAAAATGTAATAAAACGGGAACCACAACTCTTATTTCTGTATTAGACTGTAGCTATAGGTTTTAAAAATTTTATAAAGAAACGTGGCAACTTGTAAAGCTGTTCTGTACAGTTTAACAAAACATTTCCAGGTCAATTTAGCCAAAGGGACCTAGAATGACCCTATAACATCGTCCTTTTAGTACTTGTTAATGTCGAGATGAACGCCATTTTCCATCTCGACTACTGTCTCTTCTGTTATCATAGCCATCAGGATTCCTATCTTCATAGAAGTAGTCATCTCTGTTTCCTCGGTAATGATGGTCAGACCCATGATCAGTGTAACGTTGTTCACGGCTATGATGTCTATCTGGTATGTAAGGATGAGAATTCTGTCTGACTTTACGCTGTGATGATGGTGTATCTTGGCGCCACTGGGAGCTTGAAGACTGATTAAAACTGTGACTATGTGACGGGGAAAATCCTGATGGATCCAGATGTGGAGAACCAAATTTCCCACCATAGGACATCTGTCTCAGAACACTGTTCATCTAAGAGAAGAGAAAAAGAAAGAAATGTTAACTGCCAAGTATTTCTAGGTATCAAAGCCAATATATATACTTAGCCACAGTGAACCAAATAGATAATGATGGGAAAGCAAAATTACTCTTGCCCAGATGGATCTTAGGTTAAACAGAACTTGAAGTAAAAAAACACATGATGGCTTTGTTCGCTCCAATGTATACCTGCATGATATCTGTACATAACTACTCCTTGCCCTCAAGAATACAACTTAGAAGAGGCCATACAAATGATTATAATGTAAATCATGGTCTGGTGGACACATAAAGAGCCAAGAGCTCAGGATCATTAGGAAAGGCTTCATGAAGGTGGCATATTATCTAAGTATTAAAGTATGGATGGAATATTTTAAGGGGGAAGTATACCAAGGAAGGGAAATTGCACGAAGAAAATAAGGAAACAGAATGAGTTTGTAGAACAGCAAGAATTCTGACTGATTAGAGATCTCATAAGCAGTGAATAATGGACAGTTAGGCTAGAAAGCTTTATTGGCACCAGATGATGGCAGTGCCTCATAACTAGGCTAGGGAATTCAGACTTTATCTTGCAAACGATGGAAAATCAAATTATCAGGAAGATAAGCAAAACAGGGTTATTAACATTCATTTAGAAACAGTGTGAGAGATGGGCTAGCAAGAAGAAAATGGAGACAAGTACAAACTGACCAGACCAGTGGTCCCCAAATTCTGCCCGTGGTTAAGTATTAGCCAGCAATGTTTTTTTTTTAAAAGCCTACACCACAATCTGTGGTGTGTACAGAAAAGCTGACTTCCCTTTATACTGGTCCCTCAAGTTTACTTTACTTGTATTTATATTTTGCAGACCTGCAAAAGGTTGAGGGGTCACAAGCCAACACTGTGATTTGGGCAAAGAAAAAAGAGGAAATGAACTCAAGAAAAAGAAAAAAATACAGGACTTCGTGACAAAATGAAAAAAAATGAAAGACTGGAGACAAAGATGGAATCGTAAAACACACCAAAGATTTTAAGCCTAGTCGCACAGTCTCATTATTACAAAAAAAAAATGGAAATCAAGAGGAAACTGGTCAAAGACTCCAATCAATGTATTTAAGTACTGTTTTTAAGCATTAAGGACAATGTATTGTAAGAAGCCCTTGAGCACAGGTTCCAAGAATATCAGGGAATACATCTCCAGTCCTTGAACACACACATACAACCCTCCATAACGGCTCAAGAAAAATACAGATATGAAATGCAGTTGTTCCACTTATCTTCAATCTGTTGAATATGTTCTTCAGCCCAGTGAAAATCAAAATGGGTGATCAACGTACGGAGATCACACTAGTCTAACTAAAAATTAGGAAATTACCCAAGAATCATTTGAACATTTTTTTTTTTTTGTTAAAGATTTTATTTATTTATTTGACAGAGAGAGATCACATGTAGGCAGAGAGGCAGGCAGAGGCGGTGGGGTGGGGGGCAGGCTCCCCGCCGAGCAGAAAGCCCAATGCATGGCTTGATCCCAGGACCCTGACACCATGACCCAAGCCGAAGGCAGAGGCTTTAACCCACTGAGCCACCCAGGCGCCCCTAAACAATTTTTTAAACATTTATTTTAGAGAGAGAGAGCATGAGCGAGCAAACACGCATGTGTGAGTGCACACACATGTGCCAGTAAGGACAGGGGCAGGAAAGAGAGAATCTCATGCAGACTCCCCACTGAGTGCAGAGCCAAACATGGGACTCGATCTCATGACCCTGAGATCCTGATCTGAGCTGAAATTAAAAGTCAGATGCTTAACCAAATGAGCCACCCAGGCACCCCTATTTGAACATTCTAAGTTTTGGGGGGTTTTAGAAGTTCAAGTTGAAGATGTCTGAGTTTTATTTCCGCGCAACCTCTAGAAACATTATTTAACTTCAGTTATAAGTCACATTTAGCCTGAAAAAGCATGTCTCAAGAAGTACATTTTAGTTTATTTGTAGTGGAAAGTAAATGAGGCATAAATTTTATTTTTCAGCCGTGAGAGAGATGAAAGTTCGTAGCATGATGTTAATTAGCTGGTAAAAATCTAGACTGCATGTTGAAAGAATGAATGTTTCAGCAAGCATTCAATATATCAAATGTGACTATTTTTGAGAAGCTGAGTTTAAAACCCTCCAGATCCACAAATTATGGGTAAAAGCAATTATGAACTTCTGCTTTTGTCTTTTTAAGATGAAAGACTTCTGACAATTTTGAAAACTTCATAAACTAAATTGTATTTGCAAGTGTACATCATAGTCTGTTGCACTAAACAGTTATCAAATGTATTTTATTTTTGAAATGTGATTTTATTCAGTAACTTAATCATGATTTTCTGGGTTTTCTACTTTAATTATTTTTATTGTGTTGCTCTTCCTCATTAAATTTTCTGGGTAACACTTCAAAGCATGGTTTCAAATTTTAGCAGGCTACAATTGTAATCTCAATCCAGCTACTTGCTAATTTATGACCTTTCTCACCCTTAATTTTCCTATGTATTACAATAGGATATATCTCAGTTACCCTAAAGAATAAGTAATGTATGTAACACTTTTGGGTGATACTGCCTGACACATATTACATAATCAATACATTGTAACTATTTTTATTTTTCTAGGGGTTTCATTTGTGTGTGTGTGAGTGAATATGAGTGTGTATGTATGTGTAAGCTACTTAAAGGCTTAGTCTAGACGTTTGGGTAACCCCAATTCTAGCACGAGTAGATGCTAATCAAGGTCTAATTTGCTTTAAATTCAAGAATTTGATAATTTACTCCTCATGAAACTAACATTTTAGGTAATATCTTAGAAATTACTCTATTTGTAGACTGCATGGTATTTTTCATGGCTACTAAGAGAATAGTTTGTACCTGTAAGTAAAAAGTACAACACAGATATGTGCTAGTTTTGTGTCTGTGGGTGTGTGCTAGTTTTTTTTTAAATAAAGGGAATTACTACTTTATTAAGAAAAAGAAGAGGAAAGGGAAAGGAGAGAAGGGGCACCTGGGTGGCTCAGTTGGTTAAGCATATGCCTTCGGCTCAGGTCATGATCCCCAGGTCCTGGGATCAAGCACCACATCCGGCTCCCAACTCAGCAGGGAGTCTGCGCTTCTCCTTCTCCCTCTGCCCTTCCCCCTGCTTGTGCTCTCTCTATCTCTCTCAAATGAATAAATGAAATATTTTTTTAAAAACTAGAGAAGAAAAGAAGAGAAAAGAAGAAAATCAACCTACCACTGCTTGTCTCTGAAAATTTTCTGGAGAAGAGAAAGATCTCTGAATTATCTGTACTGATGGACTCATGCTATCCACACTCCTTTCATATCTGTGAAGAGTAAAACAACCAACATATAATCATCCATTTAACAAATACTTACTATATACCAATCATAAGCCAGACACAGTGTCAAAGGTAGGAATGAACAAGAAAGACAACATATCTATTTGCTCTCACGGATAAGAGTAAGGATTCAGATAGTAAAACAACTTCACCTTGTAACAGTGATATAATAATTGATGTTCTATTTTAGCTCGGCTGGTCAGGGATTGTCTTTCTAAAGAGGAGGCACATTTGAAGTAAAAACGGAGTAACAAGATTACTTGGAAGCAAAACATTGCAGCTGAGGGAAGAATTAGCATGGGGGGAGCAAGCTATAGAGCCTGTGGTCCAAATCCCATTTCTTTAACACTCCTGTGTCTGTTTTATCTATGTAGTGTCACAAGGACCTGTAACTTCCCCCAGTCACCCCCCACACAGATGATACGACACACATTTGTCTTCTGTAGACTTTACACCTTCACTAGGCAGCCTATTACAGTGGCTGGGCCTGCAAAGTCTGAACATTAACTATATGGCCCTTCACAGAAAAAAAAAAAAAACAAACTCATCAATCCCAGGGCTAGTGCAGAGGCCTAGGTTGAAAAGGATTTGTTCTACTAGATATGACAGATGAGGGGGAAAAGAAAAATAAAGGATAAAATCTAGATTTGGGCCTTGAGCAATTACAAAGACATTTACTGTGATAGGGAGGAAGAACAGGTCTGGGGGAGCAAGGAATGAAAAGTTCTTTAACATAAACTGGATATTAGTTTTAAGAAATTATACCTTATTCCTCAATTCCTAAAAAAGTAGCTTGCTCTACAGAAAACCACTTTATCAAATGCTTTAAATTTTACAATACTTAGAATCAAATCACTAATTGATTTGTCTCATAGTTTAGATCTTTTCATTTTGGGTTTTCTTAAATCAGGTTAGACCTGTGTATGTTCAAGGGGTAAAAAGTATAAATTTCCTTACAAAAATGATGGGCACTCTAACCTTAAACTAAAAACAACTTATTTACTTGTATATATTTTTCCAAAGAAATTCTCAGGGAGGTAAACTTTTTTCCTCCACCTGAGATATCTTTGAAGAGTCTACAAAAGTGGTTGGATGTTACGCTGAAAAGAAATTAAAAAAAAAAAAAAAAAAAAAAAATC